>NW_022437469.1:23676-48739 GCF_009761245.1 Sapajus apella
CCCTCCCACCTTCCCTGTCTCCCCTCCCACCCTCCCACCTTCCCTGTCTTCCCCTAGGCAGCAGTGGGCGCAGGGTGGGTAGGAGCACGTGTTCTGGAGGAGCTGGACGCCTTCCCCAAATGCCATGGTTTCCAGCCAAAGCAGTAGGATCTTGCTCTACCAACTAATCATCCTCCCTCAGACAGGAGGGCGCTGAAATAGAAAAGCCAGTGCTCCTGGGAGCGTGGGAAAGCCAGCGAGGCCTGCAGCCATTCTCTCCAAGGCAGCTGGGAAGAGTGAAAATCCTGAGGTGGCCCCTTGTTTCCTGGGGGCTGTTTTTAGAGAACTCTAAGACCAAGCCCCCACTCTGGGCCCCGTTTTTAGCAAGAAGGAGAAATAGTTCAGGAGATGCAAAAAGAGGTTCTGGCCTCTCTAGTTCCCCCCTCTCCTCCCACGTCCTTTCTCTTCGCTTTGGGGCACCTGCTCTGCACAGGGTCCGGTCCCACAATGCAGGGGTACTGTCAGTCACGGCATCTGAACCCTCAGGCCACACTGACTGGTTCAAAGGGCAGGCAAATGATGTGAGAAGAGCCAGCGGAAGGCCTGCCCTGGGGTTTTCCTTCCTCGAGCCAAGGGAGGAGGCCTTTCTCATCTCTGGCTGCCAGATTGCAAAGAAGGAAGCCAGTGGCCATTTGCAGACCTGGAAAGGCAGTCTGCATAAAGGACAAAGCCAGTGGGCAGGGAGATGAGACTGGGGGCGGGCGGGGCTGCAGGAGCTGGCAGGCAGCACTCAGGCCCCTATTCCCTGGGCCAGGCTCCGCGTGGACCCTTCTCCGGGTTCAATTTAGGGAGCCAATGGATTTTTTTGCTTTTATGTAAGGCATTTTGATCTGTGTTCCTGCTATTTTGAACCACAATATTCACTAATGCAAATACCCCTGGTTGTTTCTGGGGAAAGCCAGTCACTCAGCTGGAGAGAAGGGTGGGGAGGGGAGGGGAGGGGAGGGGAGGGGGCAGACATGAAAAAGACTGAAAGTGACCTTTAGCAAGTTCATATGACCAACAAATTAGTAGGGAAGGTTTCGTCTATTTCACATAACAAGCCATTGTAAGCAAGCACTTTTTAAACCCCTATGGCTGCCCTCCTTAGCACAGAGCCCATGAGTGTTTTAAGCAGAAATCCTCTGACTTGGTGGAGTGTACAAAGCAGAGGAAACAGACATGTCTCCAGAAGCGATGGAGACCCCAGTGGAGGAGAGAGAATGTGCTCAGTGCAGAAGCTCCAATAACACAAATGTCAGCCCTGGACGCAGAGAGAAGGGGGAGCTCCCCCACTTTGAGAGCTAACACTGCCTCCACCCCGGGCCTAGTTCCAGAGACCCTAGGCACGATGGGTCGTCAGACAAGGGACCCACAGTGTCCAAGCCTGGCCCTTCCCCTTGTAGTTCCCACAGCTGCCTGTAAGCATGGGAATCACCAGCCCTACCACAGATGGAAACTGACGCTCACTGCTGGGGAGTGGTGGACCTGGATTCGAACCCAAGCCCACCTGGCTTTCATACCTGTGATCCTTCTGTGACCTGCTCTGGGTCACAACCCCCAGCCCTGACCTCCCTCATCAGGGTCCCATGAGGTGGGCTGTGGGTCCCTCTCCCGGGGCCCACAGCAGTTCACAAGGACAGGAACCATCCTGGAGGGTCTCAGCCAGGCCTTTGAGAGCAACTGGCCAGGAGAGAAAACTCAGTTACTTAGGACCACGAACTGACCAGGCAACCAATTTGCAGAGAACTTGTCCTTAACTTGTGCCACCGGCAAGTTCTGCGTGGGCAGTTTGGGTCTATCAGCCTTTAAATTATAGATGGCCACATCACACGTCAGGCCTGCTGCAGAGATGGAGGAGCCCTGGGATGACTGACAGCTCCAATACATGCATTCCTGCCAGGAAAATAGCATTACCACACGGAGGTGCTCTGGAAAGTATTGAACTTCAGGAAGAAATAAAATAAAAGTAAAATGGCTCTGGCGCTCCTGGGTGCTCCATCATTATTGCCAGACACAGTGGGGAGAAAAGGAGCCCATCATCAGATAAACACCGCGCTGTTCTCTGCCGGGGAAGGTGCTGTCACAGCTCCCGCGCAGCCAGTCGGGAAGCAGGTGTCTGGCAAGAGTGGGGAATCTTTGTCCAGCAAGGAGAGCCCTCAGGGACATCTAGGGCAGCCTTCTCCTTCACAGTTGGGGAAACCAAGGCCAAGGTCATGCTATAAATCAAGGAGATGGACCAGAAAGTGTTCAAATGGGCAAGCAGACTGCAGCATCGCAGGCAAGGAAGGCACGAGACAGGCTCCTAGGTCACTCTGAGTGCCGGCACTCCCTGGTGAAGACCCTGCAAGCTGCCATGCGACCTGTGTGAGACACGGTCTGTGCCCTCCAAGAGTCATAAAGGGCAGGTTAAAACCAGAGCAGCCCCCGGTATCTCCAGCCTGCCTCTTACTTCCTGCTGTGACTGATGTCCGGAAGCCTCCAGTGACAGACTGAGTTTGAATCTGAAGGCAGCGGTCTGTCCTCCTTCCGGTCTACCTGCTCACCTCCCCACAATGTTCCCTGCCCCTCCCTGGCAACTGAGAACTGTCCGAGCCCTCACCCTGCTCCTTGTCTCTGAACCAGGCTGCTGGGAAGACCTCAGGGTGAGCTCAGCAAGGGCAGGACTCGGTCTCACCCACAGCTGCCTCCCCAACCCCTACAACAGCACCTGTGATGTGGCAGGTGCAGACGGGGTCAGGGGTCCAACAATAGGCCTGACTCGACACAAATAAGAGGCTGCTCCCCAGATCCTTATCTCTGTGCTGCCTGTACCTTCCCCAAGGACATCCTTGTCGCCTTCCACAGGGAAGACCTAAGATCACGCCACCGGCCCTCTGTGTGATCACCAGGCCAGCACCTGGAGGCCTGGTTCTGTCCCAGAATCTGCCATCCTTCACATTCTGGTCCTACCGCACTCCCAGAGGAGATGGGCCACCCGGGACCCCCACCTATTTGTGTATTTCGCTCTTTGAAAATCAGAATGAAACCAGAGCAGGGCTAAGGCTCAGGAGGGCTGGGGTGACTCCACGCATGTCCCCAGAGTCGCACAGGGTGTGACAGGGCAAGTTACTTTCTCCTTGAGTCTTGGCCGCAGCTGCATAGTGGAGGTAACAGCCCGACCCTGAAGGAGGCGAGTGCAGGAGGAGGAAGGAAATGTGCTTCTGTGGCACCTGAAATCACACACATGCGGCTTATCTATCGCTCTGATGTCGAGGGAGGGGGCTGGAGTTCCTCCTGGATGCTCCAACACCGACACCCCACCCAGGCTCCTGGGGCTGCCAATCTGAAGTTGCGGGTGTCTGTCTGGTTTAAGTTTCTGAAAATGCACTTTTTACACTTGGCCTCTTGTGACGCTCCGTGCCTTGATTTATCTCCCCACTCTTACCATGCGACACACCTCTCCGCCATGTTTTACAGCGCCCTTTTAGAGTTAAACTACTGAAAACGATACTTGAGGCCTCAAGAGTGTGGGCCTGTGAACCTGGAAACCATCATTCTCAGCAAACTGACGCAAGAACAGAAAATCAAACACCACATGTTCTCACTCATAGGCGGGTGTTGAACAATGAGAACACATGGACACAGGGAGGGGAGCATCACACACTGAGGTTTGTGCGGGGGGGGGGGAATGGGGGGGGGGTGGGGGGGGGGGGGGAGTTGGGGAGGGGTAACATGGGGAGAAATGCCAGACATAGGTGATGGGGAGGAAGGCAGCAAACTGCATTGCCATGTATGTGCCTATGCAACAATCCTGCATGTTCTTCACATGTACCCCAAAACCAAAAATGCAATAAAATATATATTTAAAAAAAAAAAAGAGTTTGGGCCCAGATCAATGCAACAGAGAATTTTTTAATGTGGTTTAAATACAAGTTTATCATTTTTGTCTACATCAGACCTCATCTCAGAACTTGAAGCAATTTACAAAAATATACAACATGAAATTGAAAAATTACACATAAGTAAAAATCAGATTCAAGGAAAATGTAAATAAAGTGATTTTTTTTTTAACAAGGCAAAGTCCGAATTCAGATACACAGTCTGGAGAAGTGGTCCTTGGCCGCAACTGCACATTGGAATGACTCAGGGACATTTCACAGTGGGTATCTGGGTCCTAGCCCTCAGAGATTCTGGCCCAGTATGGGGTGTGGCCTAGGCACTGGGATTTTCAAAAGGGAAGTGATTCTAACCTGCAGCCAAGGTCATAGCCACTGGCCTGAGTGGAGCCTGCTGTTATGTCCTTTGCAGGGACATGGATGAAACTGGAAAACATTGTTCTCAGCAAACTAACACAGGAACAGAAAACCAAACACCGAATGCTGTCACTCCTAAGTGGGAGTTGAACAATGAGAACACCTGGAAACAGGGAGGAGAACATCACACACCGGGACCCGTCTCGGAGTAGGGGCTAGGGAAGGGATACATTAGGAAAAATATCCAACGTAGATAACAAGTTAATGGGCACAGCAAACTGCTATGGCACATGTAAACCTATGTAACAAACTGCACATTCTGCACATGTACCCCAGAACTTAAAAGTAGAATAAAGAAAGAGAGGAAAGCAATTGCAGAAGAGCTAATACACGAGGAGTCCATTGGCATAAAAATGGATATACAAATGCATATAAATGACCCAAGAAATATGTGCATGCACACACAAGTGTTAAGAATATGTTTCAGCGATTTCCTGCAGACTTCAGAGGCAGGGAGAGCTTGCCCATCTTTGAGACCATGTGTATTATGAAACCGATCAAGTTTCCCTTTTTGCTTTCCCTGCTGGGAGGTTCACAATTAAATCAGTATTTTCATTTTAGCAACGAAGAATTTCTAAAATGAATTGTAGACTTCTTGGGTAGAGAACGTTTCTGAAAAAGCATTTTTAATTCATTTCCCTGGATCTGGGTAGGCCACAGTTCACACCATTCCAACTCATGGTGGCAAAATCGTGGCTCAATGTCACGTGAAAGCGATGTTAATTTGAGGAACAGACTTGCTCACCCGTCTCAGGTAGGAGGGTGCTGGCTGGCCAGGGGCGGGGGTGACAGCAGAGGTGAGAAGTAGCAGCCGGGCCCTAACCGGTGAGCAGCTCAGGCTTCCAAGAGCCATGTCACTGACCCCACGGCCACCTGCAGATGGCGGTCCCCCTTTGGTCACATGCCCAGTAGCACCTAGAGGTGGCCTAGTGTATCCAGACATCACCAACCTGAGACTTCGGAACCTGTTGAGCCAACTAACTTTAACCTGCTGGGTTAAACCTGCTGGAAGCCCCGGCCATGATCTTGGGTTCCCATCTGTCACCTGAGGACCATGGACTAGATCTGACACCTCCCTCCATCCTCCAATAAGAATTTATCCACAACATCTTCACGGAGACCCTGTGTCCCGAGCAGGGAAAAGGCCGGGTCTTTGGTTCTAGGTCTCGATCTACACGCAGATAATACTAATATCTATATCCAGAGACTTCCCAAAAGAACACATACATGCAGCCAATAATCATGTGGGAAAAAAAAAAGCTCAACCACCCTAATCATCAGAGAAATCCAAATCAAAACCACAATGAGATACCATCTCGGTGAGATACCAATCAGAACGGTTATTACTAAACAGTCAGAAAACACCAGATACTGACAAGGTTGTGGAGAAACGGGAACACTTTCACACTGCTGGTGGGAGTATACATTAGTTCAACTATTCTGGAAGACAGCGTGGCAATTCCTCAAAGACCTAGAACCAGAAATACCATTTGACATGGCAATCCCATTACTGGGCATATGCCCAGAGGAATATAAATCATTCTATTACAAAGATATGTGCACATACATGTTCATTGCAGCACTATTTACAATAGCAAAGTAAGTCATAGAATCAACCTAAATGCCCATGAGTAATAGACTGGATAAAGAAGGTGTGGTACATATACACCATGGAATACTATGCAGCCATAAAAAGGAATGAGATCATGTCCTTTGCAGGGGCATGGAGTTGGAAGCCGTTACTGTCAGCAAAGTAACTCAGGAGCAGACAACCAAACACCACATATTCTCACTTATCAGTGGAAGCGGATGGATGAGAACATAAGGACACATCTGGCGGCGGGGAGGAACACACACTGGGATCTGTTGGGGGTGTGGGGAGGGAGAACATCAGGACGAATAGCAAATAGATGCTGGGCTTAATACCTGGGTGATGGGATGATCTGTGTAGCAAGCCCACCATGGTGCACATTTACCTAGGTAACAACCTGCACAGCCTACACATGTACCCCTGAATTTAAAATAAAAGTTGAGAGAAAAAAATTCCAAACTAAAGCATTCAACAAGTTCTCCACACATGTCAGACATAATACTAACAATGACATGAGCTGGGAAGTATTCTTGTCCCCGCCTTACAGATGGGGAAACCAAGGCACAGAGAGGTTAGGTAGCATCCCCAAGGTCACACAGACCAAGACTCATCCAGGGCTGCTGGTCCTCAGATTAGAGCTTGTACAGCTATGCTGCACTCGGAATAACCACCGATAGCCTGAACTCGCTTTCTGCAGCCGCAACAAATTACTATAAACCTGGTGGCTTGAGACAACACATATTGATTCTCTTACAGTGCTAGAGGTCAGAAGTCTGAAATACGTTTTATGGAGCTAAAATCAAGACATCGGCAGAGTTAGAGTTTCTGGGGGCTCTAGGAGTGGGGAAAATCTGTTTCTGTCTCTTCCAGCTTCTGGAGGCCACCTGCATTCCCTGGCTTGTGGTCACATCACTCCAAGCTCTGCTTCCATGATCACTTAGGCAAAGGAGGCGTCTCCTCTGTCTGTCCTTCCTTCATCTCTTATATGGATCATTGTGATGACACAAGTCCCACCTAGGTAGTCCAGGATAATCTCCTATCACGGGATCACACCTGCAAATTCCCTTTTGCCTGATAACATAGCTCTCATAGGTTCTAGGGATTAGGATATGGACAGTTTGGGGGTCATTATTCATCCCGATAGTAGCATGCCTTGCACATTCATGGATTGCTCCCCATAGGTCTATGGAAGAGAGTTTGTCCCCAGTTTTCCAGCTAGAAAACTGAGGGTCAGCAAGCTTTCTCAGCTGGCCCAACATCTCCCAGCTGCTGAGTGCAGTCAGGATTAAAGTCCAGGTCAGGCTGAGTCCTGGGGATCCCAGGCGCCCTTGCTCTTCTCCCTCTCACTTATCCTCAGCTCATTCTTCTCCGGAAACACATGGCCCCCTGCCTCCCATGGGATACACTTCTGCCCAGAATTGCCTCACCCTCAGAACACCCTGGCAGAGCCTGTCTTGGGCAGGCCCTGGATGGGAGGGTAGATTTGCAGAAGGTGATCTCTGAGGCGCTCTTCCCCAGATGGCCTCTCTGGACACGTTTTAAAGGTCCCCAGGGTGCGTTTTCACCAGGTGTGATAAGGCATCTATGTAAATGAGCTATTATGTTACCACTTCCCTAGATATAGAAGGCAGGGCCACACGGGGAAGCAGGGCTGGTGGGGAGGGAAGTTGGGAGGGAAGGTGGCCAAAACCACATTGATTGTGGTCTCTGCAGGAAGGAACGGATTGGTCGGCTTGAATCATTTCAGCAGACTCCGGCCTGCCTGGCTGTCCCGTGCCCGGCCCTGGGATGATCAAGGCAGACAGCTGGTAGTTCAGAGTGTCAGAGCCTAATACAGGAGATGCTTGGGGGCTCTAGATTGCTTAGTTTGCACTTGAAAAACCCTCTCCAGAGCCGTTTGCTCTGTCTAGAAATTGGATCACCCTCGGAAGGGTGGTTTTTCCAGGGTCAGTAAAGCCCCTGAGATAGGAAAGCATCAGAATACAGAAAACAAAAGACACGGTTAATACGCATTTCCTCTGAAATCAGCCCAGGCAGGTCCCAGGACCACCACTGAGCTATACGGAGACTTTTGCGCAAAGAAGAAAGAACCCCTTCCGGCCGGGCGCGGTGGCTCACGCCTGTAATCCCAGCACTTTGGGAGGCCGAGGCGGGTGGATCACGAGGTCAAGAGATCGAGACCATCCTGGTCAACACGGTGAAACCCCATCTCTACTAAAACTACAAAAAATCAGCTGGGCATGGCGGCGCGTGCCTGTAATCCCAGCTACTCAGGAGGCTGAGGCAGGAGAATTGCCTGAACCCAGGAGGCGGAGGTTGCGGTGAGCCGAGATCGCGCCATTGCACCCCCGCCTGGGTAAAAAGAGCGAAACCCCCTCTCAAAAAAAAAAAAAAAAAAGAACCCCTTCCTCAAGGGAGACACAGGCCTCAGCCAGGCACGAGTCTGCGAGAGCAGATGCAGGCTGGATTTCAGCACCTGCTCAGCTGTTAGATTGGTGCCCTTGAGCAGTGCACAACCCACAGAACCTTTCAGAGACCCTAGAAGGCCCTGCCTCCCTCCCTGCCAGGGGCCTCGTCCAAGCCAGGGCCAGCCCAACCATGTCACTTGGGGACAAATGGCTCCACAGCTCTGAGGGTGCCCATTGGGCCAGAACATCCCCAACTGGCTGGAGTCTTATTGGCTCGCACTCTGTACACAAATCTAAAGCCCCCAAGCGAGGCTAAGCTCTGCTCTAAAACGCTGTGAGGATAAACATCCTGCTCATGAAATAGCAGCAGGAGAGGAAACTGCCGGAGAGGAGCAAACCGGCCCTCAAAAGAAGGTCGCTTCTGGCTCCGCTCAAAGCCCAGTCCGCCCCTCCCCAGCACCGCAAGGCCAGGGCTCCCAAGGGGGACCCCAGTTTTGAGCCTTCTTTCCCTAGGCAAGGGGGAGACTTCCTTGGAGAAACAGCAATCCTCCTTGGAAAGTAGAGAATAAGCCTTCCTCCCTTCTGGAAAGTGGAGAATAAACCTTTCTCCCTTCGATTTTCCTCCAGAAAGACCAGGATGAAGATCCCATGAGCAAGGCTGCTGGGTTGTGGCCGGTCATCAGGATGCAGGGTCCGCTATTGAGAAGGTTTGTCTGGGTTTGGTTTTTTCCACAGCAAAAGAATGAAGTGAAGCAATGGCCTCACCTGGGGGTGTGATGAGCTCTGTGGTCTGCAATTTCAAAGCAGAAAGGTCAGCTAAAAGGAGAATCGCAGAAAAGCAACCCCACGAGGCAGCTTGGGCAGCACTGCCTGAACTCCAAGGAGGCCAGGGAGCAGGCAGCTTCGATGGGGACATGGAAATGGGGCCTCCAGCCATATTTTAGTTCTGGAAGTCATACTCATCAGGGCCAACCTCTTAGGGTCGGGTCAAGGGGGTCTCTCTCTACACACCCTACCCCAGCCTTAGGAAGACCCAGGTGCGACAGCCCTGCCTCCCAAACATCTCACCGCCTGCAGCCATGATGATTCTCAGTGCGGGCACCGGCTGCCACATCTGGAGATAGGATCACACCTGCCACAGAGCCCACATCTGAGACAGGATCCCAGCTGGCAAAGAGGACGGGCCCAGCCCCTGGAGGACCGGGACCTCACCATTCAATGTGGGAGACACTGCTGACCCCTCTCCCTCCAGAAGGGGCAAGCACCCCCTGGCCGGAGTCCCAGCCCAGGTCCAATGTAAACGTCTTAAAAACAGTCCCCACACCAAAGCCCAGCAGTGTCTGTAATAAACCAAGTTTCCAAATACACATTCAAAAGGAATACAGAGGTAGCGGCGGGGGCTGGTCAGGAAACTCAGCATCAGACAGGACCTGAGAAGTCCCCTCCTCTCCACAGCCCGTTTCTGTGACGGGGAGAGGCCCAGATAGGAGAAAGTGCTCTCCACGGTCACCATGGTGACAGGGGACTCAGGGCTGGGACCACCGCCCTGTCCTGCCCCTGGTCCTGACTTGTGACTCCCAGAAGAACCCGCCATCACAGCCTGAAGGCACATTCGTCTCCTCAACTGCCGGGTTCCCAGAGCAGGCGGAGCGGCCGGCCTTTCAAACCCTGTGTTTTAAATCGCCCAATTAGCCAACCCGAATTGCCCTGGTGACACACTCTGTCCCCAGCCTCCGTGGCCAAGAAATAATTCTGCGATTGTTATTACCGACTCTGCATCTGCCACCCGCCTCGCCCAGAGACTGACCGATCGGTCCCGGGAGCCTGACCAGCCGCTTGAGCGGAAAGCTAAGGACAGAGTCAGAGGTCGCCTCTGTGCCGCAGCAGTCCCAGAGGAGCTGGGCATACGGATGGGAGTGAGCATGTGGAGAAGCCAGGCCATTGGGAAGACAAAGGGGCCATTGGAGCCCCCGAGGCCGCCAAAAGACACCGCCTCCGCATCCATGGAATCTTCCACTGGGCTCCGCTGCGGCTCTTGGAACAGTGGCTGCTGCCACCACCAGGGCACAAACCAAAGCCAACACAGGTTCAAAAAAGAAAAACACATAAGCACATCAGCCTTGGAGCCCCAGCTCTAGAAGGGGACAGGCACAGTTGGACCCCACCGGTGGCTTCATGGTCTCCATGGTCCCTGGGCTATGCTGAGCTAGAGAAGGAGCAGCACCTAGACTCCAGAGACAGCTAAATGCTCCAGGGATGCCCCAAGCTAAGAGAGACAGAAACATGCCTGGAAACACAGCTCTTTCATTCGGGGCATGAAAAACCCCCTTGGTTGGTGGATGGGAGGCCAACACCCTGGTCAGGGCTTCCAGGAGGCTGAGGGGTGAACAGGAGCTAAGGGAAAGTGTCCACTAGGCAGTGGGCAGAAGGAAGCCCACCTAAAAATCCACCAGGTGCTGATCTCCGGAAAAACATCTTTCTGGTATTATCTCGCAAGGATCCTAAGAAATGGGTGCAACTCTCCCCACTTTAAAGAGAACAAATGAAGGTCTGAAAGGCTAGGAGCTGTGCCCAGGACTGGCCAAGGCACAATCCCAGATCAGTCTCCCTCAGAAACCCAGAAAGAGGCAGCGGTGGTGTTGCTTCTGGCAAGGACCTCAAGTGGCCTCACAACCTTCACTGCACTTTGCCTGGGGTCAGAGCCCAGCCCCGCTGACTTGCGTGTTCCCAGACCCCTCAAGTACATCCTCCCTCTCCCTTCACAAAGATAGGAGCCCTCCTTCCCCTGACGCCATGGAGGTGTGCAGCACGAGCCAAACCCCTGCTACTCAGGGACCTTAAGTGACCAAGTTCCCACTTCAGGGGACCACAGAGTCAGTAGGAGGCACAGCTGCTCCAGGAGATGGGGCCACAGTTGGAGGGTGTCCCAAGCTGCTGAGCCCATGATGATTTCACACAACCCGGGGCTGAAACAGGCTCAGACTGCAGCCTGAAGAGCTCCGGCCTCTGACCCCAATGGGAACAGGGGAGAGGTGGCTTCTCATGGCAGCAGAGACATTCATCAGCACCTCTTCCAGGAAGCCTACCCTGACTTCCCTCCACTAAGAGATTCCGCCCGCCTCGGCGCTCTCACAGCACCTGAGCTCATCACGGTCCAAGCGCTTGACACAGCCGAAGGTATGTCAAGATAAAACGGACTGCTTTAATTCCGTTTGAAGTAAGATAGCTATAAAAGCCAACATCACACCGAATTGTAATTGTCTGTTCACTTGTCTCCTCACAGGCAAAGACAGTGTGTTTGTCTTCGCACGCACAGGACTTGGCGAGGTGCCTGCCCGTCGTTAGGACTGAAATAATAAATGTTGCAGATCTAATAATAACAATAATAATAGCCAGCATGGACGTGGGAGCTGGGCCAGCACTGTGCAGACAACGCCTGGCCCGCCCTAGCCCGTCCTCCCAAGGGGCCCCTGTGGCTGCCAGTTCTATACCCCCATTGTATGTGATGCACCATTTCGAGGGGTGAAATCTCTTGTCCAAAGTCACCTACTACTTGGGGTCAGAGGCTGTTCGATCCCAACACCCAACACCACGACGCTTCAGTGACAACGCAGCCCAGGGCAGGAGCATTGGAGGAAAGGGGGATTTCACTGGTACAACATTGAAAGATGGTGCACAGAGCCTGGGGTCAGGAGGCCTGAAAACTGGCCTGACCAGAGAGAAGCCACATCCTCAGCCCGCCCCAGCCTCTGAGCTCACCATCCATCAAAGGATAGAATATGAGCAGACAGGATGAGAATCACAAGATTCTCTTGGGAAGCCCTGAAACTCGCCCGAGCTTGGGAAGGAGGATGTAGGGGCCAAGGGCTCAGCTCAGTGGCCAGAGGACACAGTGAAAACGTGGCAATGTTCCTTTCAAGTCTAGGAACCTCAGAGCAGGGTGGAGGTAGAGGGTCATGAGGAATCACTCACGGGTCCTCTGGAGGAGAGAACAGGCCCAACAGCCTTTCCCCATCCACCCCTTCCCAATCTGCATCTGCGCCTGGCCCAGCAGGCACCCAGAGTTGTCTGACTGAGGTGTCAACAAATTGCTCCTGGCCTGTGGTTTGTTTAGATGAACTGATTAAGTCTCATTAAGTGTTTTTAAACAATTAATACCTGCAAGACCACTGGAAGTCATGACAATTAAGTCTAAATTAAATGCTGCTTTGAAATTTCACTTCCAGGACTACATCAGCTATAGTCAATTCTACTAGATTGGACTGAACTGGTATTTAAATTTGAACTGTACCCCGGGATGGGGTCAGGAAACTCAGGTGGGTGGGGTATGGACAACAACCCACAGGCTCAGAAGCACAGGGGGGTGTGTCTGTCTGGTGGCCTTGGTCTTTCTTGGTTGGAGGTACTGCCCTAGATGCTCACTGTGTCTTCTGTCTGCTTCATTCCCACCCCTCCTTTTTGATAAGTGTTCTCTGGTTTCTCCTGGGAACGCCCCTCCCCACCCCTAGACATTTAGTTTGGGTGGTACGCTCTCCTACCCTGTTCCCAGGAGTGGACATGTGATTCAAAACTGACCAATCAGAGCACTACATTTCTCTGGCCATAGTGATTGGTCCAGCCATGGGCATGTGATCCAAGCTGAGCAAATAAACGCCATGGGACTTTTGCAGGGCCTGCTGGGAGAGAGGTCAGGAGGAAAGTGTGGCTGGAACTGTGGCAGCAAATTGCCACCATGAAGGCACAGCCAATAAGGAAACCAGGCCAACAGAAAGGAGCTGATCTGAAGCAGGAAAGGGAGAAAGTGGGGCTGGCGGAGGGCATGGGGGCTGACTGAGCTGGCTGAATCCCTGGATGCAGGGACTAACGGTAAAGATGTGTCTCATATATATGTATATTTTAAAAACTAAAGATGAGGTCTCACTATGTTGCCCCGGCTGATCACACACTCCTGAACTCAAGTGATCCTCCCGCTTCGGCCTCCCAAAGTGCTGGGATTACAGGTGTAAACCACCGCACCCAGACTGTATCTCATGGTTTGTTTTTGTTTTTGAGACTGAGTCTCACTCTGTCACCCAGGCTGGAGCACAGTGGCATGATCTCGGCTCACTGCAACTTCTGCCTCCTGGGTTCAAGCAATCCTCCTGACTCAGCCTCACAAGTACCTGGGACTGCTGACGTGCACCACCATGCCCAGCTAATTTTTGTATTTTTCAGTAGAGATGGGGCTTTGCCATGTTGGCCAGGCTGGTTTTGAACTCCTGACCTCAGGTGATCCACCAGCCTTATCCTCCCAAAGTGCTGGGATGAGCCAGTGCACCCAGCCGTCTCATGTGTTTTTAAAGGAGATTTACGGTGAGTTGCATTGAGATTTATTTTGAAATATTTCGTGATGTGCATAGACCGTAAGCAGTGCCAGCACCCCAGGCCAAGTCCTCTTTCACCAAGGGGGAATTAGGAGAGCATGGAGGCTGACTGAGCAACCCCCAGCTCGCATGCCTCCTTCCCTTGCACAGACCAGGGTCGGAACTAGAATGGGGCTAGGCAGGCCCTTGCGGGACCCTGAGAGTGATTCCTCTTTAAATGTTACACCCTCGGTGCCCCACCTGCCTCACTGTGGTGCCAGCCCTGGCATGGACTCTAGCCCACCAACTCAGAGCTGGGCAGCCAGCCATAAGCACGCAGTGGAAACTGTGACTCCTGAGTTGTTCTTGTTGTTTTGACCAAAAAGATTGTATATATTTATCCTGTACAACATGTTGTTTTAAAATATGCAGACACTGTGAAACGGCTAAATCCAGCTAATTAACGCATGTATCACCTCACACACTTATCATTATTTTCTGGCGAAAACACTTAACATCTACCCTCTTAGCACATCTTCAAGATTGCAATACATTGTTGTTAACTAGGGCCACCGTGTTAGGTAATAGATCTCTTGAACTCCTTCCTCTCTTCTAATTGAAATTTTGTGTCCTTTGACCAAATTCTCCCCAAACTTCTCTCCTCCTCCCAGCCCCTGGTAACCACCATTCTACTCTGCTTCTACGAGTTCAACTGTTTCAGATTCCACATATAAGGGAGGTCATAAGGTATTTGTCTCTCTGTGCCTGGCCTGCTTCACTTCACATAATGTCCTCCAGGTCCATCCGTGTTGTTGAAAATGATAGGATTTCCCTCTTCTGCTTGTTGTTTGTCTATTGTTTGTTTTGAGACAGGGTCTCTCACTCCACAGCCCAGGATGGAGTGCAGTGGCACAATCTTGGCTGGCTGCAACCTCGACTTCTGTGATGGTTAATATTGAGTGTCAACTTGATTGGACTGAAGGATGCAAAGTATTGTTTCTGGCTTGGCTGTGTCCCCACCCAAATCTCACCTTGAGATTATCTCCACCTGGCAGGGCCAGGTGGAGATAATTGAATCATGGGGGCAGTTCCCCCTTACTGTTCTCATGGTAGTGAATAAGTCTCATGAGAGCTATTGATTTTATAAAGGGCAGTTCCCCTGCACACACTCTCTTGCCTGCTGCCGTGTAAGACGTGCCTTTGCTTCTCCCTTGCCTTCTGCCGTTGTTGCAAGGCCTCCTCAGCTATGTGGAACTGTGAGTCCATTAAATCTCTTTCCTTTATACATTACCCAATCTCAGGTATGTTTTTATTAGCAGCATGAGAACAGACTGATACAACTTCCCAGACTCAGGTAATCCTTCCCCCCTCAGCCTCCCAAGTAGCTGGAACTACAGGAATGCACAACTATACCTAGCTAAGTTTTGTATTTTTAGTAGAGATGGGGCTCCACTGTGTTGCCTAGGCTGGTCTTGAACTCCTGGGCTCAAGTGAGCCACCTGCCTTGGCCTCCCTCTTTTTTATGGCTGAGTGGTACTCCGTTGTGTATCTCTACCCCATTTTCCTTATCCACTCATCTGTTGATGACACTGAGGTTGCTTCCAATTCTTGTCTGTTGTGAACAGTCCTGACACAAACGTGAGAGTATAGCTATCTCTTGGACACACTGGCTTCATTTCCTTTGGATTTACAACCAGAAGTAGGGTTGCTGGATCCCGTGAATCCTGACCTCTAGTCTCAAGTTTCTCACCCACTGTTGGCCCTGGGCAGCCCTCCTCCCCTCTTGTGACTTTGCTTTTCTCCTCTGTGCAATGGAAGGGTTAGATCACTTTCCTTGGGCCTGATCAGCCCTAAATTGTACAATTCTTCTAGTGCGTTTGCACAGAGAAGACCCAAAGGTCTTCGCATACCTGTGCCTGTCAGCTCACATTAGCCCAAACCTTCCTGGCTGAGAAGTGAAGCTGTGAGCTGCAGGAGAGTAGGTCGGAAGCTGATGCTGGCTCACCTGTGACCCCAGCAAGACGGAACAGGCTTTTACTCTATGGCTGCTCATGGCTGTGCTGGGAAGAACCTCTCAAACAGAGGCAAAAGTCATTTCTGGCACTGAATAAAATGAACACCCTCTGCTAAGGCACCTGGGGACACAGCAGCCCCTTAGATCTCTGGTTCCCAGCCCAAGAGAGAGCACTGTGCCTGTCCAGCCTGGCCAGACAGGGCCATTTCTTCCCATCCCAGCCTCTGGGTCACGTAGCCATCTTCCTCCGCCCTTGGGGCTGGACGCCACAGTTCCCTGGCCACATTAGCACGGAATTGAGCCCATCTCCAGCCTAAGTGCTCATTGAGCAGCAGCTAATTAATCCCTAAGCAGTGCGTCAGACACACGCTGTAAAACAGAGACGACTCCAAGCCCAGAACATGAGCCACGGTCAGTCGGGGCCACACAGAGCAGCACAGATGGTGGCAAGGGAGCAGCTCAGCCCCCAGCAGGCAAGGGAGGCGTCCACCTCCGGGAGACAGAGGGACATGTGCACTCTCTGTCCCCCCCACCCTGCTGCCAGTCTTGCAACCTAGAAAGAGTGCCGACATGAAAAGAAGAGAAAGAACAGAGACTCTGAGGAATTCGAGCAACATGTTACTGGACCTCGCACGACTGCCACCTGCCTGGGTCATGGAGCGCCCCCTTAGCTCTGTCCACATCAGTGTCATCCCACATGGCCAAGTCTTCTCTGAGTGCCTACCGCAGGCCCACAGCCATTCCCAGATGCATGCCGGATGAGGTACCCCTTTCCACCGCACAATTGGTTAGCAGTTTCATCTCCTCACCAAGCCTCTGCTTCTCATATGAGAAACAGGTAAGATGTCAGCATCAGCACTCATGAGACTGTGGTGACCACACAGGCAGAGCACTTGGCAGGGGATGTGGGGTGCAGCGCATCCTCAACACATTTTACCCACTGCACGTGTGAGTCTCCGGAGGGGCACGTGGCTCTGCCATCCTGCGGCTTACAGCTGGTTAAGGAGGCAGTGCCTCCAGGGAGAGGCCATCTGAGACTGAACCTTGCACTGTGCCCCATTAGTGTCACAGGATGGCAAGGGAGATTGAGCATGGGCTGCGGGTGGGAGGGCTCTGGAGGGAGCTTGAAGCACAGATGGGACTTGGGGTGGCATCACCCGGGGAAGGGGGACAGCACAGTGCAGCGGCAGAGACAGTGCGTGGTGCATCCAGGCAGTGGCTGGAGCATCCGGCGGCAGGATGGCAGATGTTCTGCCCTCCGTCCCTTCCCCCATTCCTGCTCTACAAGGCCCTGTGGTCCTCGGAGCTGAGGGAGGGCAAGGCCTGAGGGTCAGGGAGACCTAGGGAGGGCACAGACCCGGCCTGACTGTGGCCACCCTGGACTTGATCATCTGTGCTGGACAACAGCCGGAAGAGTGTAAACAAAGTTGGACGTGAAGACTTTGCCCTGAGGATTACTCTGCCCTCCCCTACTCCTAGGGCGTCGGGGGGGGAGGGGGCCTGCATCCCAGGAATGTGAGAGAAAAAGGAGCAAACTGCTTTCTGTGGCCAAGCACTGAATTCTCAGAGCCCAGGACAGGGTCCCCAGCCAGCCAGGCAGGACGGGGCCTCCCTGCAGTCTGTCAGCATCTGGGGTGTCAGGGCTACCGGGAAGAAGCCCAGCAAAGCCATCTACAGGAGCAGGGGGCAGTGGAACATGGAGCCTGTCTGCTGGGCTCCCGAGCCTGGCCATGGATGCATGCCAGCCTCCTTGCCTGCAACAAGGCTGCAGGTGAGCAGAAAACTGAGAGTGGACTGCCAGTGGCCAGCTGCCTCCTGCAGGTCCCACCCACAGCCTTTCCCACCATTGGTGCAGCATCCTCGGCCTGGGCACTATTGGTATCTTGGGCGGGACAAATCTTTTTCACGTCAGGTGGCAGAGGCCAGGCCACCTGTGCATGGCAGGATGCTTAACAACGTGTCTCACCTCTAACCCCAAAGCCTGCCCCTTCTAACAACCAAAATGTCTCTAGACATTGCCAGATGTCCCCTGGGGTGAAGCGGCAAAATAGCCCCTGCTTAAGAACCACTGAATTCGGGAAAGGAGAGTTAAAGTCTTCTTTTCTAAGTAGAAAATAATTCATTATTTTAAGTAATTAATTAATTATTTCAATTTTTTTTTTTTTTTTTTTTTTTTTGTAGACAGAATCGCACTCTGTTGCCCAGGCTAGAGTGCAGTGGCACGATCTCGGCTCACTGCAACCTCCACCTCCCAGATTCAAGCGATTCTACTGCCTCAACCTCCCAAGTAGCTGGGATTACGGGTACTCACCATCACACCTGGCTAATTTTTGTATTTTTAGTAGAGACAAGTTTTCACCATGTTGGCCAGGCTGGTCTCGAACTCCCAACCCCATGATCCGCCCACCACGGCCTCCCAAAGTGCTAGGATTACAGGTGTGAGCCACCGTGCCAGCTATTTCAATGAATTTTCATTCATTCCACAAGATTTATTATGCAATTACGTTTCGCTAGGCGCTGGGATACAGCATTGACAGTCTGGTATTCATCTACAGCAGACGAGGCACTCAAATGTACCTAGATGTTTACTTCCTTCATTCTTGCTCCAAATCTATTCATTAACCTCCTAAATGGGAAATGTGACCCTCAGGAACCAGCATGCCATCTCCTCCTGGAAGTCTTCCCAAGCCCCAAGGTGGGGGGCCAGATGCCTCTCTGGGTACCACAGAAGCTATGTCTGGCTGTGCTCTCTCTGCAAGAGCCTGAATCTTCATTCTAACTCCCCCTCCCTGGCTGTCTCCTCCTGCAGGGCACCTGAACCTACACTAAATCTCCCCCCTCTCTCCTTAACTCTGCTGCCTGTATAAGCCTTTGGCCTTATATGGAAATGTAACTTCTAAGAACTAACTGCATAGGTTTGGGGCTGCAGGGTGGGGAAAGTAAGAGCAATCTCTTTATTAGCTTCCCTCCCAGCCGTGACTCCCGTCTGACCTAGATGCTGGCCTCCACTGTCCTTCCACAGGGAAGCCACAGCTGGAATGCACAGAGGAATGAAAGAGGAAATCCCTGGGCCCTGCACTTCCAAGGGTCCACATCCAGAGCTCTGGCAGCAGGTTCAGAGTGATTTTGAGTATGTAATTTTTTTTTTCACCTATGTAGACATTAGAAGCTAAACCCACCCACATCTTGCCATGAGGCTCTTCAGATCCCAGGCACTTGGCAAGGTGCCCAGCACATCATAGGTGCTCTGCAAAGGTTCATGGAGCTGAAATGAGCTGAAGCTGATATTATTGCTTTGTTACTTCTCTGATCATTCTAATTTCATAGAGAAAGCGCAGTACACCACGATCTGCACTGAATGACTCCCTGCCTGAGGGAAGCTATTGTTTGCACAATGTCCTCAGCCAGGAAGCACAGCTCAGGTGGTAGCAGCTTCCTGAACTGCCAGTGCAGCATCAGAAGGCTGACAAAATGCTCCTGGAATTGCTGGTCTGCAACCCCAGCCCCTAACGACAAGGGCGCGATCACCTTCCAACAACGTACAAACTCTGATGAGGACAAGCATCTCCCCGAGTCCCCACCTGGCAGCAGCGCAGGCAAAGCAGGCCCCGTCACCTTCCAGAGGAGGCTCATGGGAGCCCATCGGCCCCGTCAGGACCTTACCTTCCACTCAGGCACCTGTTCTAAGAGCTTCCCCCTAGAGGGGCCAAGGGAGGGTATTACATGCAAAGCCAGCATGCCAGTGAAGTGCCCTGTGCTGTTCATTAAAACCTGAAAATGGAGTTTGGGAATTTAATTAACAATCTGAGTGCAAGGAAGAGAGGTTTGGGGGATATTTTTTTAACACATCTATAATCTTTCATTAACAGCTAGAAATTTCTATTGCTGTACATGAGTGACAGCAATGAATGAAACGGAATGAGTACATGAATGAAACGGAAAAGGCATTTCTGAGAGTCTCTCAGCTGTCAGCTCTGTGAGCTTCTGGAAGGGTCACCCCGTAGCCACCTGTCACATCTCCCTGGAGAAGGCCTTGTGAGCCAGGGCACCTCAGGAGGCCAGGGTGCAGCACCAGAAGCAGACGTCCTGGCACACCAGGGCTAGAAGCAGCGGCCAACCCCAAACAAGCAGGAGAGTTTACAAAAGGACAAGAAATTGATGGAATCGCCCAAGTCTGCAAAGTCCTACTCCTCCCCCAGCTTCCCCGTCACCACCTCTGGATGGGCAAGTGGGTGGAGCAGGGACTAGAGGGGGAAACGGAGTGGGTAACAGTGTGACCTTCTGGGGTGGACACCACTATTGTGTCCCTTCTTACAGACAAGGGAACAAGCTCTGCAGGCCTGAGTCACTGGCTCCTGGGACACAATCCTCTGGGTCTCTGGCGGTTCTGCTCACCTTGGCTATAGCCACCTGCAGCATTTGCTCCAGACTATCTTTCCGAGAATGTTTGAATAGTGAACAACCTTGGAAGGTGGGGGCTCCCTCCCTCCAGGGCAGAGGCAGGCTTGTTTGGACTCCGGTGTAATAAAGAAGGGCAAAGGCCAGGCAAATATGCTTGTAGTCAAAACAGGGTTCCCTCAGATGGGGTCCTTGGCTGGGACACAGACCCCTACATATCCAGCTTCCACGTGGGCTCCTCAGTATCACAGTCATGGGGTTTAGAGGCAGCGGGGACCCGTGAGAACCATGAAGCTTGGGCTGCCTGCTGGGTGGCAAGTAACAACGTTTGTCTCTGGACCAGGAATCTCATGGCTTCTGCCAGCATCCAGGGAATGGTGGCACACTCACCCGTTAGCTTGAAAATAGGGTGAAATCACAGACAGTCCACAATTGTTGGTGCTTGCCCAAGCCCACTCAGTTATAGTGGCAGGCTAGGATTCGATCTCAAAAGACTCCAGCACCCCATGTTTCCCAGGCTGTAATCAGGGGACCATCAGAGTCAGAACTGCTGGGCTCCTCCGCTGACTTACAGCATCACGTCTCCAGAGAGGGATTGGGGTCTGTGCTCCCATCAAGGCCTCATCTTAGCCCAGAAGCACCCCCAAGTCTGAAAGGCTCGCCCTCCATGGCGATACCCCGTTCTCTAGTGCGCACATGTCACAGACATCTGGGCTTGAAGAGCTCGTGGCCAGCCTGGGAGTTGGTGAAGCATCGAAGACAGACAAAGAGAGCCATGAAAAGATGGCAGCTCAGGACGGGCCCACACTGTAAGCAGTGTGGTGTTTCCTGGGCCCAGATTCTAGCAGCTGCTACATGGAGCCCTGGGCCGCCCAATCCTGGGCCCCTCCTGGTAGCAGAGACGGCGGGGACTTGTCTGTTTTGTTTGCTGCTACCCCCGCCAAGTGCCTAGAATAGCACCTGGCACATAGGAGGGACTCAAAAGTTACTGGAAAAGGGACAGGAAGAGAAGGTAGAGATGGAGGTCGGGAGGGAGGGGGCAAAGAGAAGAAAGGGGGTCGAGGGAAGGTGCCCTTGAGGACTGAAGCTGGGATGCTGCATCCAAGTCCCAGAGTCCAGGAAAGCTCAGCAAGAAGTGTGTCACCTGCAGCCCACGCCGGTGGGTGACAGATTGGGCCTGTCACACACACCTACCCAGCAAAACATGTTGAATGAACAAGTGAGTGAGTTAGTGAGTGAATGAGTGAGTGAATGAGTGAATGAGCGAGTGAATGAGTGAGTGAGTGAATGAGTGAGTGAGTGAGTGAATGAGTGAATGAGTGAGTGAGTGAGTGAGTGAGTGAATGAGTGAATGAGTGAGTGAGTGAGTGAATGAGTGAGTGAGTGAATGAGTGAGTGAGTGAGTGAGTGAGTGAATGAGTGAGTAAATGAGTGAGTGAGTGAACGAGTGAGTGAGTGAGTGAGCGAGTGAATGAGTGAATGAGCGAGTGAATGAGTGAGTGAGTGAATGAGTGAGTGAGTGAGTGAATGAGTGAGTGAGTGAGTGAATGAGTGAGTGAATGAGTGAGTGAATGAGTGAAGGAGTGAGTGAGTGAATGAGTCAATGAGTGAGTGAGTGAGTGAATGAGTGAGTGAATGAGTGAGTGAGTGAGCGAGTGAATGAGTGAGTGAGTGAGTGAGTGAGTGAACACCTCGAGATCACATCCTGTACCTGGACTTGCAGGTACGGGTGCCAGCCAGTGCAGAGGCTAGAGACGGCTACTGTCCCCAGGACTGTGGATGTCACTGTGCACAAAGGATGCACATATAAACAGTGCACAGCTCTGAGCTACACCAATGAGTGAGGAAACGCTCAGGACCCCAAAGAATTTCACCTGAGAGCAAACTGTGGAAATGGGGGAGGCAGGAAGCTGCCAGGAGCTCTCCAGACTCCAAACCCAGTGCTCTTTCCCCAGAGGCTGACGGCAAGGGCACAATCCCCCCACCACAGTGCACCCCAGAGAGCGAGAGCCCCTGAATGCCTCTAGTCCATGGCATCCCGGCGGCCCATCCGGACCAGAAGAGACTCGGGATGGTTGACCTGCCAGCTGTCAAACAAATGGGGTCTCCAGCAGCCACCTCGAGGTGCACCATTAAGCTGCAGAGGCTGCATCTCAAGCCGGATGTCACTTTATTAAGCCTTCCCACTGGCATTAAAGGTTAGCCACATCCAGCCTCACTCATGCTGCCTGCACACGCATGCTGAATCACTAAAGGGAGAACAAGATTTCTGAGAAGAACCTCTGTGACCTTCTCCAGGAACACAGCCTCTCGGAAGCCGGGACCAGGGACGAAGTCTCTGACAGAGAGGCCATCAGAGGCCGACAGGACCCGAGGGTCCAAGTCCCCGCCTCTCTTTGCCCAGAGGCCTTTTCTGAGCAGCCTGGGGCCAGCCGTGGATGTGGAAGGCAACCAGCTCTGTGTCTCCCGGGCTGGCAGCTGCTCTGCTGAAAGTATAGCTGTTTGTCTAGGGGTTGTGTTTTCACTGGAAAGTTTTTTGATGGGTTTGCTTTGGAGTTTTGGAAAGAGAAAGACTGGTTGTTTTTAGATTCAGGGGGTTACACATGCAGGTTTGTTACATGAGTGTATCAGGTGACGCTGAGGTTTGGCCTTCTAATGACCCCTCCCCCAGGTGGCAAACATAGTACCTGACAGGTAGTTTTTCAATCCTGCCCCCTTCCCTCTCCATCTCGTGATCCCCGGTGCCTGTAGTTCCCAGTTTTGTGTCTGTGTATACCCAGTTGTATACCCATCTGCCGCTTATGAGTGGGAACATGATATTTGGTCTTCTGTTTCTGCATTAATTAGTTTAGGATAATGGACTCCAGCTGCATCCATGTTGCTGCAAATGACACGATTTCATTGTTTATGGCTGTGTAGTATTCCGTGATGTATATGTACCCCATTTGCTTTATCCAGCCCACTGCTGACGGGTACCGGATTGATGCCACGTCTTGCTGTTGTGAAGAGTGCTGAAATAAACATTTGAGCACAGGTGTCTTTTTGGTAGAACCATTTATTTTCCTTTGGGTACTGTATATACACAGCAATGGGATTGCCAGGTCAAATGATAATTCTGTTTTGTTCTTTGAGACACCTCCAAACTGCTTCCCACAGGGACTGAACTCATTTGCATTCCCACTAACAATGGATAAGCATTCTCTTTCCTTCGAAGCCTCACCAACATCTGTTATTTTCTGGCTTTTTAATAATTGCCATTCTGACGCGTGTGAGATGCTGTCTTATTGTGGTTTTGATTTGCATGTCAATCATAATTAGTGATGCTGAGCATTTTCTCATGTGTTTGTTAGCAAACTTTATGTCTTCTTTTGGGAAGTGTCTGTTTGTATCCTTTGCCCACTTTTTAATGGCATTATGTTTAAGTTCCTTATAGATTTTGGAAATCAGACCTTTGTCAGATGCATGGTTTGCAAATATTTTCTCCTTTTCTGTAGGCTGTTTACTCTGTTGATGTTTCAATAGTTTATTTTGTTGCATTTGCTTTCAGATTCTTCATCACAAATTCAGAAAGACATTCTTTTCTTTATTTATTTATTCATTTATTTATTTTTGAGAAAGAGTCTCGCTCTGTCACCCAGGCTGGAGTGCAGTGGCATGATCTTGGCTCACTGCAACCTTTGCCTCCCGGGTTCAAGCAATTTAATTCTCTGCCTCAGCCTCCCAAGTAGCTGGGACTATAGGCACCCACCACCTCACCTGGCTAATTTTTGTATTTTTAGTAGAGACGGGGTTTCACCACCTTGGCCAGGCTGGTCCTGAACGCTTGACTTCATGATCCACACGCCTCGGCCTCCCAAAGTGCTGGGATTACAGGCATGAGCCACCATAAAAACAAATTCTCAGGCATGACAGTGGCAGCTGTGCCCCTGAAGGGGTGGCAGCCCATGGACAGCTTCTGTCTCCCATCAGTGCAGTCCTTCAGTAGCGGTGGGGTCTCCTCAGTTCTTGCCTATTCCATCAGGTCAGCCCACCCCATCTGGGCCCCAAATCCAAGTGCTCGCCCTGCAGCCCTGGTTGGGATGTCTGTGCTCCGGGCTGGAGACCACAGTGGACCTCTGCTCCCTGGAGCCCACTAATGCGCCTCCACCACCAGCTGTGTGCCTGCTGCTCTGCAGCCCCTGGGATTCACAAGTAAGCCAGGTGTAATGTTTGGTAAAAATGATTTCTGGCACCCTTGCTTGTCCTGTGGGGTGCCCTGTGCCCTGTGCCCTCCTCAAGATTTCTGCAAGTCCTGGGGTCTCAGCCATCCTGCTCCCATCTCTCCAGGTTTGGCATCAACTGAGCTCTCTTGACGCACTGTCACTCGCTCAGCTGTCTCTTCTCTTGTCTCTGCAATGAAGCTTCTCCCATTCCCAGCCCCCACTCCGGACACCTCCCCACACACTCCACCTGCATCAGACCTGGGAAAGGTTTCTTCAGGGGGATTATATAGATCACAGTGACAGAGTAGAGAAAGCCAGGTGGGAATATCGGCAGGCCTTTGGCCACCCGGCCACTTTTCAAACGCTGCACTTTCTGGAAGGTTCTCCAATTAGAAGCACCCACCAGTCAAAAAAATTAAATCAAGGATTTTCCTGGAAAAAAGAAGGACTCAGTGCTTTAGCTCTGGAAGCCCAAGTAGCAGGCACTGTGGGAGGACCTTCACACCAGCTCCAGATCCAAGGACCTTCACACCAGCTCCAGATCCAGGGACCTTCACACCGGCTCCAGATCCAGGGACCTTCACACCAGCTCCAGATCCAAGGACCTTCATACCAGCTCCAGATCCAAGGACCTTCACCCAGCTCAAGATCCAACAACCTTCACACCAGCTCCAGATCCAAGGACCTTCACCCAGCTTCAGATCCAACGATCTTCACACTGGATCCAGATCCAAGGACCTTCACACCGGCTCCAGATCCAACGACCTTCACACCAGCTCCTGATCCAACAACCCT
>NW_022437470.1:0-48594 GCF_009761245.1 Sapajus apella
AGGGGCCTCTGCCATTACCGAGGCAGCCCGCCATTGCCAAGGCAACCCGCCATTGCTGAGGCAGCCCGCCATTGCCAAGGCAACCCGCCACAGCAGAGACTCCGCCCCAACAGAGGCGGGCCACCATCGCCAAAGCACTTCTAACTACACCCATATAAACAGGACTGCAGGGAAGTTCACTCGGCAGCGAGGCACAGCACACAGCAGCTCAGCAAAGCTGCTATAGGCCGACAGTGACTAGGCTGCCTCCTTGCTGGGCTGGGCAGGTCTGAAGGAAAAAAAGAAAAAAAAGAAGGCAACAGCATCAGAAACGATGAGTTTGGGTCCTTTGTAGGGACATGGATGAACCTGGAAACCATCATTCTCAGCAAACTGACAGAAGAGCAGAAGATCAAACACCGCATGTTCTCACTCATAAGCGGTTGTTGAACAATGAGAACACATGGACAGAGGGAGGGGAGCACTACACACTGGGGTCAGTTGGGGGGAAATAGGGGAGGGAGGGTGGGGGGTGGGAAGATGGGGAGAGATAGCAAGGGGAGAAATGCCAGATGTAGGTGATGGGGAGGAAGGCAGCAAATCACACTGCCAAGTGTGTTCCTATGCAACAATTTTGCATGTTCTTCACATGTACCCCAAAATGTAAAATGCAATAAAATAAATAAATGGAAAAAAAAAAAAAAAAAAAAAGGACATTGCACCTGGGAGGAGACGGAGGTGTCGGCTGGTGTCAGGGCACTTGAGTCATTCCCATTTGCTCCTGATACAGTGACTCTGCCTGTGGGATCTGGCTGGAAACCTCTCTCCCACCCACTGCCAGGGACACATTCTGAGCCCAGACACAGCCTCCTTAGTCCTCAGCCATCACTGCCTGCTGGGGCACCCTAGGATACCTGGGAGGCTTCAGTGTGACTTTCCCGGTCAGGATCCCGTCTGACACCTGCATGGAGGCAAGTCCCTGACGTTCAGCTGGAGTTCCGCAGGGTCTAGGTCACCTTCCTTCCCATCCACCAAGAGCAGGTCTCCATTGAGACCCCTTGAGTGGGGCTCCCGGGCTGCACTTTTGACCCCCAGGGCTACACCACCCTTCACATAGGCTAAGGCCTGATAGGAACACCCTGCAGGGTGAGGGAATAAGAGAGGTTCCAGGTGCAAACAAAACATCAGCAGACACTTAAGTTACCGCCTGTACAAAAAACAAATGTACCCTTTACCCACCTGTTGAAAAAGTAAGCTCTGTGTGTTCTGCCATCACTTCAGGGAAACCAGCCCATGAATTACCCATTTCAGAAGCGTGGCCCCCAGGTGCACAGGGTGAACATGAGCAGAGGGGAGGGGTGTGCTGACCCATTTAACCCTGGACCCCAGCGCCATGCAGGGAGAAACACAAGGGGCGGACTTGGCTACTGCCCTCCACTGTCACAGCGGGCGAGGCGGCCTGACGCCTGAGCTCCGCGGAGCCCTCTGATGGGAGGAACACTGTCCCAGAACGGCCGTAAGGAACAGAGGCACTGAGACCACTCGTCAAACCAATGCCCTATTTTACTAAAAACCTCATGTACGTTACATTTTACAAAACAGTCCCTTCCTTAACCCCATAAAAGAATGGGGACATTGGGGAGCTACGGGAACAGGTCCCCCTCCAAATGCTCAGGGCTACCTAGACCTCCCCAGACCCCTGGTCCGGTGCAGGGCAGGGAGAACAGAGCCTGTTCACTGCTCCCGTCAGCACAGGGTTCCTGGAGCCCGTACGGAGCCCTCAGTGCCTAGCCAGGGCAAGAGGGACCACCTGGGGGGCCGGCCTCAGCTGGACTCACAGCCACTCCCTACCTGGGAGGCGTCCAGCCTCAGGAGGAGGAGTGCGGGTACCCATAGTGGTTGTGGTCAGCCTCGCCCAGCGTCACTGTCAGTGACAGGCTGGGCTTCCGTTCCAGCTCCTCCTCCTTCGGGCAGGGCTGTGGGGTCAGGCTTTGAAGAAGTCTGAGGTGTAGCAGACCTGGCAGAGTGGAGGATGGTGAGACTGGGCAGGGGCTGGGCAGGCACCAGGGACATGGGCATGAGTAGGAGGGGGAGGAACAGGGTCCCAGGTGGGCAATGAGAGGAAGAGTGCCTTTGGTGGAAGAAAGCCCTCTTGGTGGAGGACCAGTGGAGAGCACTGGGGCGCTGACGGGCCCAGGGAAGGGCTGCAGTGTGCAGGCAGGAGACCCCGGGAAGGAACTGGGGGAAGAAGGTGTCCAGGGAAGGACTGGGTTTGGGGAGAGGGGTCCCAGGGTAGGAACGGGGAGAAGAGAGGGGCCCCCAGAAAGGATTGGGGTTGAGGGAAGGGGTCCTGGATACGAATGGGGGAAGGAGGGGTTCAATGAATGAACTGGATTGGGACAAGGGGTCCCAGGGTAGGATGTCGAGGGGAAAGGCGGGGCCCAGGGAAGGACTGGGGTTGGGGGAAGTAGTCTCAGCAGAGGAATGGGGGAAGGAGGGGTCCCAGGGATGGACTGGGGTTGGGGAAAAGGGTCCCTTGGGAGGAATGAGGGGAAGGGAGGGGCCCTCAGAAAGGACTGGGGTTGGGGGAAGAGATCCCAGGGGAGAAAGGGGGAGAAGGGAGGGGTCCAGGGAAGAACTGGGGTTAGGGGAAGTGGTCCCAGGAGAGGATGGTGGGGGGAGGGAAGGGTCCTGGGATGGACTGGGGTTGGGGGATCCCAGAGAAGAAATGAGGTGAAAAAGGGGTCCCAGGGAAGGACTGGTTTTGGGGAGAAGGGGTCCCAGAGGAGAATTGGTAAGAGGGGTCTCAGGTATGGACTAGGGTTGGGGGATGGGGTCCCAGGGAGGAATGTGGGGAAGGAGGCATTACAGAAAGCATTGGAGTTGGGGGAAGAGGTCCCAGGGTAGAAATGGAGAGAAGGGAGGGGTCCAGGGAAGAACTGGATTTGGGGGAAGGGGTCCCAGGGGAGGATGTCGGGGAGGAGGGAAGGATCCTGGGATGGACTGAGCTTGGGGGGGTCCCAGAGGAGAAATGGGAGGAAAAAAGGGTCCCAGGGAAGGATTGGGGTTGGGGGAAGGAGTCTCAGGGGAGGAATGGGGTAAGAGGGGTTCAGGGATGGACTGGTGTTGTGGAAGGAGTCCCATGGGAGGAATTGGTGGAAGGAGGGATCCCAGGGAAGGAGGGGTCCAGGGACGGACTGATGTTGGGGGAAGGGGTCCCAGGGAAGGATGTGGGGGGGAAGGAGGGGTCCAGGGAAGAACTGGAGTTTACGGTACGGGTCCCAGGGGAGAAACCGGGGGAAGGAGGGGTCCCAGGGAAGGACCAGGGTTGGAGGAAGCGGCCCCAGGGGAGGACTCCGTGGGGCAAGAGTGTGCAGGGAACGACCAGCGTTGGGCAGGGAGTGGTCTCTGGACAGCACAGGGGTTGAGGCAGGGTCAGAAGCTCACAGTGAGGCCAGCCACCGGCGCCCCCTGCAGGAGACCAGCAAGGACGTCGCTCCAGTGATCAGACACACGGATGTAGCCCACATAGAGGGCAAAGGCCACCAGGAAGAACTGGACCGTGGGCCGCAGCAGCCGCGCCCACTTCCAGCAGAGCCGCGCCTGCATGTAGAGCTGGGAAGGGAAAGGGCGTCTCAGCCTGTGTCCTGCCAGGCACTCCCACGCCCAGTGCACAGATGGCAGCTCCGAGGCCGAGGGCACAAAACCGGCCAGCCCAGGGCCTCCTGTTTTTACAAACAAGTCAGTCAGCGCCCCCATCACCACCACGACCCACTCATTTTACAGCTGGAAAAACCGAGTTCCAGGGAAGGGAGTGACTTGACGGGCGAGCCCCGGAAAAACGGACTCACCGCCAGCAACACCACACAGTACATCCCAAAGGAGGCGTGTGCCGAGTAGAAAGACAACCTGGGGAAGGAGAGGCAGCAGGTTGGCTGATAAATAGATAAGCAAAATGTGGTATGTCTCTACCACGGAATATTATTCATCCATAGAAGAAATCAAATACTGACACATGCTATGACATGAAAGAACTCTGTAAACATTGTGCTAAAGTGAAAAAAAAAAAAGCCAGCCACAAAAGATCAGCACATTGCACAATCCTGTTTACATAAGAGGTCCAGATTAGGCAACTCTATAGTGACAGAATATAGATCAGTGGTTGCCTATGGATGCATAAGGTTATAGGGGGAGTAGAAGCTAATTGTAAAGAAATGTGAATTTCTCTACATGGTAATAAAAGTTTCTAAAATTGATTGGGGTAATAGGTGCACAGCTCCATGAATATTCTAAAAACTACTGAATTCCATACTTTAATAAATAAATTGTATGGTATGTGAAGTATATTTCAATAAAGGTGTTATTTAAAAATACATATATATATTGGTGGCCAGGCATAGGTGGCTCATACCTGCCTATAATCCCAGCACTTTGGGAGGCAGAGGCAGGAGAAACACTTGATTCCAGTAGTTCAAGACCATCCTAGTCAACATAGCATGACCCCATCTCTACAACAATTAAAAATTTCCCTCTGTGTGATGGTGTATGTCTGTAGTATTAGCTACTTAAGAGGCTGAGATGGGAGTACTGCTTGAGCCCAGAAGAATGAAGCTACAGCACGCCATAATCACACCACTGCAATGCAGCCTGAGTGACAGAGCAAGTCCTTGTCTCTGAAAAGAAAAGGAAAGAAATACAAGTTTTAAAAATTGATTTGTGAGAGTAACCAAGTTTGAGGAGAAACAGAGGAAAAAGAGCACTGAATGGTGAGGGTAGTGGCTGGTTCGCCTCAGTTGCTAGTTAATTAATTGGCTTCTGAAAAATTTCTTACTAAAATCCCAGCTCTGGGGGTCAGTCATGCAGTCAAATAATAAATCCTAAATCCTTTACAAATGCTCATCATCTTTCTTTACATGCCTTCTAGTAAAAAAATTCTTAAGTGCCTAAATATCAAGTGGTCTGAAATGATAGCAGCTGTTTATTAAAGAAATAACATCTCAGCCAGGTGAAGTGGCTCATGCCTGTAATCCCAGCACTCTGGGAGTCCAAGGAGGGCAAATCACCAGAGGGCAGGAGTTTGAGACCAGCCTAGACAACATGGCAAAACCTCATCTCTACTAAAAACACAAAAATTAGGTGGGTTTGATGGTGCATGGCTGTAATCCCAGCTACTAGGGAGGTGGAGGTAGTGAATCATTTGAACTCAGGATGTGGGGCTTGCAGTGAGCCAACACAGCGCCACTGCACTCCAGCCTGGGCAACAAAAGTGAAACTCCATCTCAGAAAAAAAGAAAAAACAAAAGAAATAACTTCTCAATTTTTTTGTTTGTTTTTGAGATGGAGTCTTGCTCCATCACCCAGGCTGGAGTGCAGTGGTGTGATTTTGACTCATTGCAACCTCCACCTCCCGGGTTCAAGTGATTCTTCTGCCTCAGCCTCCTGAGTAGCTGGGATTACAGGCACGTGCCACCATGCCCAACTAATTTTTTATTTTAGGTAGAGACGGGGTTTTGCCATGTTGGTCAGGAGGATGTAGATCTCTTGACTTCATGATCCACCTTCAGCCTCCCAAAGTGCTGGAATTATAAACATGAGATTTTAATTATAAGCACTGAACCCAGCATTTAACATCTCGACTTTTGAAAACCATGAGTCAAATATTATTTTCATTTTCTCATTTTACAGGTGTGCAACCTAAAGGACAGAGAACTTAAAGAATTTTCCTAAGTGGAAGAATGCAGATTTAAATTCTATCACTTTGGCCTCAGAGTTTGTGCTTTATTTTATTATGATAAATTCATCTTTTTTAAAACCAAGAGGCTTATGCAAAATTCTGCTAGGATTAAAAAGAAAAAAATGAAAAAGAAAAAAGAAAAAGAAAAAAAAAAGTCTCTTCCTTTTCTTGACCATGGCTGCAGGCAGGGCTCACGCTGCATTTTCTTTACTTATATATGTCCTGCTTGGATGGAGACATGACAGGGAGCTCCTGTCATGTCTCCCTCTTATGAGCAGATCCCATAACCATGGAGAGAAGGAAATACATTAGAGGGTGTTGTAGGAAATGCTTTCATTCCAGGCACTGCTGTTTACCCCTAAACTTTCTTTCCTTAAAAGAACAGAAAAAACAAAGGGACAAAAGACGAAGAAACATTCCACGTGACCCTCTGCATCCTTATTTGTTGTAATAAAGAAAAAGCATTTTAGAGATTTTTTTGAGCGCAGTTTGTAAGGTGACTTATGTTATTTATTTTCTGTTAATGATTTTCAAAATGTCAATTAAAAACATTCAGAAATTTAGCTTTATCACAGGCAGCTGTGCACATGTGAAATTAGCTTAGTTAACTTCATCTGTATAAATATATAGCTAGTGAACTGACATAACTAATAAACTGGAGAATCAACAGAAACATGCCAAAGACTGGCCCTAATTTTCCATGGTGATCTCACTTTCAGGAATCTTTACATTACTCTCAGGGCTTCATGGTCTTTTAGGGTACCGCAAAGCTGTAAAATAAGCACAGAATTACTTTAGCATATTGTAGAAAAATACAGAAGAAGATGCTTTATAAGAGCAGAGTATAAAACTCATATCGTTTGGCGATTTTCAAAGAAACCTGCAGAATTAAACTTGTAGTGTAATCCTCCACAATGGGCTCAACAAAGCCTTGGAAAGATAAACGAACTGGAATTGCACATGTGACACTTTCAGTAAATTAAAAAAAAAAAAAAAAGAAAGAAAAAGAAAAAAAGGTCCATTAAATAAAATACCTTAAAAAGCCAAGAAACTAACTGTAACTCCCACAAAGACATTGGGCAATGATTCTGTATGATTTCAGGAATGCTGATAAAGAATGTCTTAATGTAGTAAAGTATAATAAGAAGTACATGTAATCTCTTACCGTTAGTGTTTATTTTACTAGCCATTCCAGGAGGGAAGTAGCAAATAACTAGTTCAGGTCAAGAAAGAAAACCAAGAAGCTTTACAGTAACCAGTACAATGGTGGTCTCACAACTAGTAAAATGGTCAAGATATGAGTAGGGATTTTTCCTAAAGGCATTCACAGAGTCATCCTGTAATGTAACAATAATTCCTATCATTGTGGACAAAAACTCAGACTTTTCCTTCCCATGACTGGCAAGTAATTATATAAAAAGCAAATTACTTCTTTCATAAAGAAAAACAAAATTAACACTAGTGTACATTCTTTAGTCACTAAAATTCTGCAGAAACCCAGATATAATAAGAAACTCAATTATCCAACCCGGTGTGGTGGCTCACACCTATAATCCCAGCACTTTGGGAGGCCAAGGTGTGTGGGTCACTTAAGGTCAGGAGTTCAAGACCAGCCTGACCAACTTTTTGAAACCCGGTCTCTACTAAAAATACATAAATTAGCCAGATGTGGTGGTGCATGCCTGTGATCCCAGCTACTTGGGAGGCTGAGGCAGGAGAATCACTTGAACCCGAAAAACCAAGGTTGCAGTGAGCTGAGATTGCACCACTACACTTCAGACTGGGCAATAGAGCAAAACTCCACCTCTCTCTCTATACACACACACACACACACACACACACACACACGCACACACACACATATCTCACCTCTTCATTTATGATCAACGTTCCTTCTAAACTCAATTGAAGGCACCATATATCACAAGCGAGATGGAAAGAAATTAAATAAATTTTAGTCTTTTTATGTCATTCCAATTACCTCTTGGTCAGTTTACAGACATGTTTCAGCAAATGTTGGAGGAGATTTTCTCCCTCTTTAGGAGTCCTCTCTCACTTTATGCTGCCTAACAAAAGACCTCACACACTTAGAAAGAGGATGGAGACAGGCCAGCTTCAGGACATGCTGCACAAGGAGAACCAACTTTCCCCAAAAGAGAGGGTTCTACACCACTCTGAAAACTTCACAACTGACCAGCTACACACAAATGCCTGAAGTATGGAAGTCCATCAAGAAAATGAACAATTGGTGATATCAAGACTTCTGACCCAAGGGCCTGCAGCTGGTGTGACCATTCATCAAAAAATCTGACTTTAAATGCAGACACAATGGACTGTGGCATGCAATAAAAGAACTGAAGCAGCAAAGTGTCTTGATTTGGGTTTCCTTTCCATCTTACCCAGCTCCAGCCAGTGAAGAAGTGAGCATGCCTATGGTGCTCCTGACACATCTGGGGTAGTTCCCGTTCACTGTGGTCAACCTTTGGAATTTTCCCACACATTTTAGGGTCATCATTCATCTATGCTACCCTATTATGTGCAGATAAAATCTCATTTTTAGAGACTGGTGAGAAAATTGTCAAATCTGAAAGCCCATGAACTCTCTCAGCCTGGGGGGAACACATGTAGGAAAGACTATGGAATCTGATGTGAGAAGCCTAATCTCAGGTAGGCCTCTACAGATTTACAATTGTGAGTAATTAACTTGCTTTCTCTAGGCTCTGTTATTCTCATATAAATCACAAGAAAGTTAGACCAAATAGTCTCCCAGATCAATTCCAACCTTAACATCCTCTGGCTTTATGATTAAAGAATGATACTAGTATGGCTGAAACTGTGGCTTAACCCCAATAGGAGCCTGCTGGGATCATGCTAGGCAAAACTAGTCTACACAGACAGAGCCATTCTGACCACATCCCTCCCTATGCCAGCTATCATACAGATATGTACCACTGGTATGAGAAGTCCCTTCTACATAAGACATTGACTGATTCAATAATAGGCTGATTTATTCATTCAACCAACAAGTATTTACTGAGCACCTTCTAGGTATTTACGGATACAACAGAACAAAACAGACAAAATCCCTTCCCTTATGGAGTTTACATTTTAGTGAAGGACAAGGGGGAGTCAGACATCAAATAGGAAATATAAATTAAGGATATATTTTATGCAGAGCAGTGTTGGGATTTACTCAGGGTGGCTCCCAAAATATTAAGGGAAATATTAGGGAAGTTATAGATTATAGTATCAAACCTTTTTGGAAAGCCAAAATGTGTTAATGGGCCAGCTTGAAGACAGCCAGTTCTTACCTTAGAGCTTTAAGTCACAAGGTGACTTAAACATAAGATAATAAAAGCTTCCCCAGTTAAATGTGTTTACCCCACATTCCTTTGTCTCTACTCTGTTTACTCATATGAACTTTGTGCTAGATGGCCCTCTTGGGGGAGGTTGAAAAAGAATTACTAGTTAATGGTTTTTATTCTGGGACTCAGGACCAAAGGTTTTATGATTCATAAATCCACTTTTTTATCCATGTTAATTATTTACAAGCATATTGACTTAAAACCTGTTATTAAATCTATACTGAATAAATGCAAGAAGGAACAAGGAGTCGTAGTCAATTAGCTGCAATCACCCTCTAAATGCAGCTGACGACCACTTAGCCCAACTCTTGCACTGTATTCTGTAGGTAAGAGGGTATTTCATTCATCCATTGCTAAGACAAGGTCTGCAGGACAGACCTCCGCAGGTAGTGATCAAAGTCTGAGAGCAGCCTGGAGGCCCTTGATAAAGTGACTTTTGAACCACAATCCAAAGTAGTGAGAGAGCGAGCCATGCAGACAGTAGGGGAAGAATGTTCCAGGCAGAGGAAACAGCAAGGCTCAGAGGCAGGACAGGATCAAGCCTGCCTAGCATGCTAAAGGAAACAACATGAGCTCAGTGTTTATAAAGAGGAGTAAGAGCAGGAGAGCAGCAGAAAGAACAGTGAGACAGGTGGCAGGGGCCAGGTCATGTAAAAAACAAAGCCACTGGAGAGTTGGAACAGAGAGGTAATTATGATCTTAATTCCACTGTGAAAGGATTGTACTAGCTGTTGTATTGAGAGTAGAGTGGCCAGGCACGGTGGCTGACTCCTATAATCCCAACACTTTGGGAGGACAAGGCAAGTGGATCACTTGAGGACAAGAGTTCAAGACCAGCCTGGCTAACATGATGAAACCCTGTCTCTACTAAAAATGAAAAAAATTAGCCGGGCATGGTGGCTCATGCCTGTAATCCCAGCTACTAGGAAGGCTGAGGCAGGAGAGTTGCTGGAACTCAGGAGGCAGAAGTTACAGTGAGCCTGGATCATGGCATTGCACTCCAGCCTTGGTGACAAAGCAAGACTCCGTCTGAAAAAAAAGAGAGAGAAAGAGAGTAGACTGAAGAAGGCAAACATGGAAACAAAAAAAGCCAGTTAGAAGACTACTGAGATAATCCAGGTAAGAGATGATGGCAGATAAATCCAGGTAAGAGATGATGGCAGAGTGGCAGCAGTAAGGTGTGAAGAGAGACCGATTCTGAAGTTGAGTCAACAGGACACTTGAAGACAGGATCATCTTGGAAAATCTTGGAACTACTGCGGAATCAAATGAAGCTAAATGGCACTAAATTCTAACATCCACTATGAAATCCTTCCAGCAGGGTTTGTTCATCTCTGTTACCTAGTGTCCCACCCAGTGCTTGACACATAATGGGGATATAAAAAGTCTTCAATTCTAAAATGAATAAATGTGGAACTGAATATATTACAAAGCCAAAGGAGCTGCAGTTTGATAGGTCATTAGGAGATAAAAAAGCATCTGGTACTAGACATATTTTACTAACAGTGGCTTCACCTTCTCTGAGTGAATCACCTTCTAAGCAGTGAGCTGAGATCATGCTAGTGCATAAGCAACAAGAGAGAAACTCCAGTTTAAAGAAAAAAAAGAAAGAAGAAAGAAGAAAGAAAGAAAGAAAGAAAGAAAGAAAGGAAGGAAGGAAGGAAGGAAGGAAGGAAGAAAGAAAGAAAGAAAGAAAGAAAGAAAGAAAGAAAGAAAGAAAGAAAAGAAAAATAGAAATGTTTCATGACTTTAAGGCAATATAGAAACAGCTAAACTTTTTATAGAAATCTGAGCCGCATTATAAAGCCAGAAAAACATACTAGCTAATATTATTTAATACATACAGTACTAAATAGAAGAGGTAATAATTTCAAAACAAACATCAGTGTAACATTATTGGACTTAAAATATATCTTTTTTAAATAACAGAAGCAGAAGATTCTTCTGAACTGTACATTTCAGCTAACATTTATTTACTAAAGATTAAAATAATACAACAGCTACCAAAAGTCAAGAGCTAGCCAGACACGGTGGCTCACACCTGTAACCTCAGCACTTTGGGAGGCCGAGGCAGGTGTATCTCTTTAGGTCAGAAGCTGGAGACCCCATCTCTACTCAAAATACAAAAATTAGCCAAGTGTGGTGGCACTCACCTCTAGTCCCTAGGGAGGATGGCCTGAATCTGAGAGGCGGAGGTTGCAGTGAGCTGATTGTACCACTGCACTCCAGCCTAGGTAACAAAGAAAAATATAAGTCAAGAGTATGGGCAGTGTTAAAATCAAACATAACCAACGGTCTCCCATCAGAACAGCTCCATTTTTTGGCAATCATTATATGTTAAAGTCTATTTGCTACACATTGGTATTTGCACTAAAGTTTCAAGTGCACATTAATGCTGACTTGGGTTTAATGCCCTCTGCTGTACACTAAACTTGAATACCACACTTATATATCAAAACAAAAGTATCTTTCCTTAAGGCAATCACCTTTAAGACTGCTTTAAAATTGCAAAATATCTATGCAACAATTTTGCATGTTCTTCACATGTACCCCAAAACCTAAAATGCAATAAAATAAATAAATGGGAAAAAAAAATAAAAATGACCCTCTAAAAAAATAAAAATAAAAATAAATAAAATAAAATAAAATTACAAAATGTGAATTTTTTTTGATAATTTCACAGTAACTGAACATTATTGTCTTTAAACAAAACAACCTAATAAATCACCATCAAAACAAAAGCCCCACAACATAATCTGTTTCACCTTATAAAAAGCACTGACATTTATGAGACTGTCTTAGTCAATTTATAAAACAGTAGTAGCTATTTTTACTCAGAATAGTACTAATTTAATAACATGATAAAAACATATTCTGAGTGTGGTGGCTCATGCCTGTAATCCCAGCACTTTGGCAGACCGAGGCAGGTAAATCACTTGAGATTAGGAGCTCAAGACCAGCCTGGCCAACATAGTGAAACCCTGTCTCTACTAAAAACACAAAAATTAGCTGGGTGTGGTAGTGCATGCCTATAATCCCAGCTTCTTGGGAGGCTGAGGCAGCAGAATTGCTTGAACCTAGGAGGCAGAAGTTGCAGTGAGCCAAGTTCATGCCCCTGCACTCAAGCTTGGGTGACAGAGCAAAATTCTGTCTGAAAAAACAAACAAACAAACAAATAAAGACGAGAGGAGGAAGTATTTATTATGTATTTATATGCCAGGCATTATGTGAAGCACTTTACTATCTTATCAGATCTTTGAGATAGGTCTTCAGTTCTCATAACCGCAGAAGAGGATGATGCTAAGGCTCAGACTGGATGAGAGATGTAGCCCTGCTGTGTCCCCAAAGCCTATGCTTTTAGATAAGATTAAGAAAATAATTTGTTGGATCGATCCAAGATGGCGGTTTAGGAAGAGCTCAGGATTGCAGCTCCCAGTGAAAGCGCAGAGGGTGAGTGGACACCGCATTTTTATTGCCCACAGACTAGGAAATTCCCAGGCGGAGGAGCTCCACGGGTCGCCAGCACAGCTGTTTTGGCCAGCGTGGCTGTGCCGGCCGGCGCCACTGCCTTGCCCCGCACGGCTGCTTTGTTGGTGTCCTGGAGCAGCGGTTCTCCATACAAAATACACTGATCCGGGTGCCCCTTTGGCTGGCGATTGGAGCCATGGGAACTCTCCCATTCATCTGTTTAAAAAGGGGACTGAGGGCTGGGCACGGTGGCTCACGCCTGTAATCCCAGCACTTTGGGAGGCCGAGGCGGGTGGATCCCGAGGTCAAGAGATCGAGACCACCCTGGTCAACATGGTGAAACCCCGTCTCTACTAAAAATACAAAAAATTAGCTGGGCATGGTGGCGTGTGCCTGTAATCCCAGCTACTCAGGAGGCTGAGGCAGGAGAATTGCCTGAACCAAGGAGGCGGAGGTTGCAGTGAGCCGAGATCGTGCCATTGCACTCCAGCCTGGGTAACAAGAGCAAAACTCTGTCTCAAAAAAAAAAAAAAAAAAAAAAAAGGGATTGAGCATGGATCCAGGGCAGTAGATTCCAGGGCAAAAAAAGCGCCACGAATCTCAGTGCCGCTGTTTAAGCCAGTGCAGTGACTTGCCGCATGGGAAAAAACTCAGACCAGGCGCCTCTTCAACAGGCGACTGGAACACCAACTTAAAAAAGTCTCTGAGGCGGAGAGCCAGCAATCAGGCTCGGCTGGTCCCACCCCCACAAAAGAACAGCAACCAGAAACTCTCTGGATTGAGAGTTTCACAGCAAGCGCAGCTGAACCCGGGATGGTCCAGCTCTGTGGGGGATGGGCGTCCGCTATTACCGAGGCACCGCACCACTACGTAGGTATTCAGCCAATGCTGAGGCAGCCCACCATTGCCAAGGCAACCTGCCATTGCTGAGGCAGCCCGCCATTGCCAAGGCAACCCGCCACTGCTGAGAGACTCCGCCCCACAGAGGCAAGCCACCATTGCCAAGGCAGTTTTAACTACACCCATATAAACAGGACTGCAGGGAAGTTCACTCAGCAGCTGGGCTGAGCCCACAGCAGCTCAGCAAAGCCTCTACAGGCAGACAGTGACTACGCTGCCTCCTTGCTGGGCTAGGCAGCTCTGAAGGAAAAAAAAAGAACGTAGCAGCATAATGGAAACACATAAAGCCCTAAATTCCTGGGACAGAGCACCTGGGAACAAAAAGCGGTTTACGAGTTCTGCTGCAGCAGACCTAAACGTACCTGCCCAGCAGCCCTGAATGAACAACGGAGCTCACAGCTCACCATTTGAGCTCCTATAAAGAAGAGACCGTTGTTTCAAGCAGCTCCCTGACCACTGTATATCCAAAGAGCCACCTCATAAAGGAGAGATCAGATTGACACTTGGCAGGTATCTTTCTGGGACAAAGATAGCAGAAGCAGAAAACTGGTAACAACCCTTACTGTTCAGCAGCTGCTGCAGGTGATCCCCAGGCAAGCAGCGCCTGGAGTGGACCTCAGCAGACCTAAAGCAGAGGGGCCAGACTGTCAGAAGGAAAACCAAGAAACAGAAATAACCTCATCATCAACAAACAGAATGTCCACTCAGAGACCCAATCTGAAAGCCAGCAACTACAAAGTCGGCAGGTGGATAAATCCTTAAAGATGGGAAGAAACCAGCGCAAAAACGATGAAAACACCCGACACCAGAACACCTCTCCTCCTACAAGGGATCACAACTCCTGACCAGCAAGGGAACAAGGTTGAATGGAGAACGAATGTGATGAAATGACAGAATCAGACTTCAGAAGGTGGGTAGTAAGAAATTTCTGTTAACTAAAAGAACACATTGTAACCCAATGCAAAGAAACTAAGAGCCTTGAAAAAAGATTTGATGAAATGCTAACGAGAATGGACAAAATAGAAAGGAATATAAGTGAATTGATGGAGCTGAAAAATACAACACCAGAACTTCACGAAGCCTGCACAAGTATCAACAGCCGTATTGACCAAGCAGAAGAAAGGATATCAGAGGTCGAATATCAACTTAATGAAATAAAATGGGATGGCAAGAATGGAGAAAAAAGGGTAAAAAGGAATGAACAAAGTCTCCAAGAAATGTGGGACTATGTGAAAAGACCTAATCTACGTTTCATAGGCATACCTGAATGCGACGAAGAGAATGAATCCAAGCTGGAAAATACTCTTCAGGATATTATCCAGGAAAACTTCCCCAATCTAGCAAGGCAGGCACACATTCAAGTCCAGGAAATACAGAGAACACCACAAAGATATTCATCAAGAAAAGCAACCCCAAGACACATCATCATTACATTCACCAGGGTTGAAATGAACGAGAAAATACTAAGGGTAGCCAGAGAGAAAGGTCGGGTTACCCACAAAGGGAAGCCCATCAGAGTCACAGCAGATCTCTCAGAAGAAACTCTACAAGCCAGAAGAGAGTGGGGGCCAATATTCAACATCCTTAAAGAAAAGAACTTCCAACCAAGAATCTCATATGCAGCCAAACTAAGCTTCATAAATGAAGGAAAAATAAAATCCTTTGTGAACATGCAAGTACTCAGAGATTTCGTCACAATCAGGCCAACTTTACAAGAGATCCTGAAAGAGGCTCTACACATATAAAGGAACAATCAGTACCAGCCACTCAAAAAACATGCCAAATGTTAAAGAGAATCAACACAATGAAGAATCTCAATCAACTATTGGGCAAAACACCCAGCTAGCACCAAAATGGCAGTATCCAATTCACACATAACAATATTAACCCTAAATGTAAATGGACTAAATGCCCCAATCAAAAGACACAGACTGGCAAACTGGATAAAAAGCCAAAACCCATCAGTGTGCTGTATCCAGGAAACCCATCTCACATGCAAGGATACACAAAGGCTCAAAATAAAGGGATGGAGGAAGATTTACCAAGGAAATGGAGAGCAAAAAAAAACCAGGAGTTGCAATTCTCATCTCTGATAAATTAGACTTTAAAGCCACAAAGATCAAAAGAGGCAAAGAAGAACATTATATAATGGTAAAAGGATCAATGCAACAAGAAGAGCTAACGATCCTAAATATATACACACCCAATACACGAGCACCCAGATACATAAGGGGAGTTCTTAATGACTTACAAAGAGACTTACACTCCCACACAATTATAGTGGGAGACTTTAACACCCCATTGTCAATATTAGACAGATCGACCAGACAGAAAATTAACAAGGATATCCAGGAATTGAACTCAGACCTAGACCAAGCAAACCTAATAGACATTTACAGAACTCTCCACCCCAAATCCACAGAATATACATTCTTCTCAGCACCACATCACACCTACTCTAACATTGACCACATAACTGGGAGTAAATCACTCCTCAGCAAATGCAAACGAACAGAAATCATAACAAACAGTCTCTCAGACCACAGTGCAATCAAGTTAGAACTCAGAATTCAAAAACTAACCCAGAACCGCACAGCTTCATGGAAACTGAACAACTTGCTCTTTAATGTTGACTGGATAAACAATGAAATGAAGACAGAAATAAAGATGTTCTTTGAAACCAATGACAATGAAGGCAAAACATACCAGAATCTCTGGGACATATTTGAAGCAGTCTCTAGAGGAAAATATATAGCAATAAGTGCCCACATGAGAAGCAAGGAGAGATCAAAAATTGACACCCTATCGTCAAAACTGAAAGAGCTAGAGGAGCAAGATCAAAAAAACTCAAAGTCTAGCAGAAGACAAGAAATAGCTAAGATCAGAGCAGAGCTGAAGGAGATAGAGACACCAAAAAACCCTTCAAAAATCAATAAATCCAGGAGCTGGATTTTTGAAAATATCAACAAAATAGACAGACCACTAGCCAGATTAATAAAAAAGAAAAGAGAGAATAACCAAATTGATGTAATAAAAAGCAATAAAGGGGATATCACCACAGATTCCACAGAAATTCAAACCATCATCAGAGATTATTACAAACAACTCTATGCACATAAACTACTAAACCTGGAAGAAATGCATAAATTCCTGGACACTTGCCTCCCCACAAGCCTAAACCAGGAAGAAGCCAAAACCCTGAACAGACCCATAACAAAGTCTGAAGTTGAGGCAGCAATTAAGAGCTTACCACCCAAAAAAAGCCCAGGTCCAGACGGGTTCACAGCCGAATTCTACCAGACATACAAAGAGGAGCAGGTACCATTTCTTCTGAAACCATTCCAAACAATACAAAAAGAGGGAATTCTTCCCAAATCATTTTATGACACCAACATCATCCTGATTCCAAAACCCGGCAGAGACTCAACAAGAAAAGAAAACTTCAGGCCAATATCCATGATGAACATAGATGCAAAAATCTTCAATAAAATACTGTCAAGCCGATTGCAACAGCACATCAAAAAGCTTATCCACCATGACCAAGTAGGCTTCATCTCGGGGATGCAAGGCTGGTTAAACATACGCAAGTCTATAAACGTAATTCACCACATAAACAGAACCAAAGACAAAAACCACGTGATTATCTCAATTGATGCAGAGAAGGCCTTTGACAAAATTCAACAGCCCTTTATGCTAAAAACACTCAATAAGCTAGGTATTGACGGAACGTATCTCAAAATAATAAAAGCTATTTATGACAAACGAACAGCCAATATCATCCTGAATGGGCAAAAACTGGAAGCATTCCCCTTGAAATGTGGCACCAGACAAGGATGCCCTCTCTCACCACTCCTATTCAATATAGTACTAGAAGTTCTAGCCAGAGCAATCAGGCAAGAAAAAGAAATAAAGGGTATTCAAATAAGAAAGGAGGAAGTCAAATTGTCTCTATTTGCAGATGGCATGATTGTATATCTAGAAGACCCCATTGTCTCAGCTTCAAATCTCCTGAAACTGATAAGCAAGTTCAGCAAAGTCTCAAGATACAAAATCAATGTGCAAAAATCACAAGCATTCCTATACACCAATAACAGACTGAAAGACAGCCAAATCAAGAACAAACTTCTATTCACTAATGCCACAAAGAGAATAAAATACCTAGGAATACAACTAACAAGGAACGTAAAGGACCTCTTCAAGGAGAACTACAAGCCACTGCTCAATGAAATAAGAGAGGACACAAACAGATGGAGAAACATTCCATGTTCATGGTTAGGAAGAATCAATATCTTGAAAATGGCCATGCCGCCCAAAGTAATTTACAGATTCAATGCTATCCCCATCAAGCTACCAATGACCTTCTTCGCAGAACTGGAAAAAACCACCTTAAACTTCATATGGAACCAAAAGAGAGCCCACGTAGCCAAGCCAATTCTAAGCAAAAAGAACAAAGTGAGAGGCATGACACTACCGGACTTCAAACTATACTACAAGTCTACAGTAATCAAAACAGCATGGTACTGGTACCAAAACAGAGATATAGACGAATGGAACAGAACAGAGGTCTTGAAGGCAATGCAACATATCTACAACCATCTGATCTTTGACAAACCAGACAAAAACAAGCAATGGGGAAAGGGTTCCCTGTTCAATAAATGGTGTCGGGAAAACTGGCTAGCCATGTGCAGAAAGCAGGAACTGGACCCCTTCCTGACACCTTACACTAAATTTAACTCCAGATGGATTAACGACTTAAACATAAGACCTAACACCATAAAAACCCTAGAAGAAAATCTAGGCAAAACCATTCAGGACGTAGGTGTAGGCAAGGACTTCATGACCAAAACACCAAAAGCATTGACAGCAAAAGCCAAAATAGACAAATGGGACCTAATCAAACTCCACGGCTTCTGCACAGCAAAAGAAACAGTCATTAGAGTCAATCGGCAACCAACAGAATGGGAAAAAATATTTGCAGCTTACTCATTTGACAAAGGGCTGATATCCAGAATTTACAAAGAACTAAAACAGATTTACAAGAAAAAATCTAGGAGGCCCATTCAAAAGTGGGCAAAGGATATGAACAGACACTTTACAAAAGAAGACATACATGAGGCCAACAAACATATGAAAAAATGCCCATCATCACTGGTCATCAGAGAAATGCAAATCAAAACAACATTGAGATACCATCTCACACCAGTTAGAATGGCTATCATTAAAAAATCTGGAGACAACAGATGCTGGAGAGGATGTGGAGAAATAGGAACGCTTTTACACTCTTGGTGGGAGTTTAAATTAGTTCAACCATTGTGGAAGACAGTGTGGCGATTCCTCAAGGACCTAGAAATAAAAATTCCATTTGACCCAGCAATCCCATTACTGGGGTATATATCCAAAGGATTACAAATCGTTCTACTATAAGGACACGTGCACACGAATGTTCATTGCAGCACTGTTTACAATAGCAAAGACCTGGAACCAACCCAAATGCCCATCGATGACAGACTGGACAGGGAAAATGCAGCACATATACACCATGGAATATTATGCAGCCATGAAAAACGATGTGTTTGGGTCCTTTGTAGGGACATGGATGAACCTGGAAACCATCATTCTCAGCAAACTGACAGAAGAGCAGAAGACCAAACACCGCATGTTCTCACTCATAGGTGGGTGTTGAACAATGAGAACACGTGGACACAGGGAGGGGAGCACTACACACTGGGTTCAGTCAGGGGGAAATATGGGTGGGATGGTGGAGGATGGGGAGCTGGGGAGAGATAGCAAGGGGAGAGATGCCAGAGGTAGGTGATGGGGAGGAAGGCAGCAAATCACACTGCCACATGTGTACCTATGCAACAATCTTGCATGTTCTTCACAGGTACCCCAAAACCTAAAATGCAATAAAATAAATAAATGGGAAAAAAAGCAAATAATTTGTATAAAAAATATTCAATTCAATTCCTAAGATCCAGGTCTTTGCAATAAATATGTAAATAAATCCTCAATGTCCACGCTTCCCGGTAGCACATGTTATGACTTTTTTTCCCCCTTTAAAATGAACCAACAAAGGCCAGGTGTAGTAGCTCATGCCTGTAATCCCGGCATTTTTGGAGGCCAAGGCAAGAAATCAAGATCGAGAAATCAAGACCATCTGGCTGACATGGTGAAACCCTGTCAGTGCTAAAATTCCAAAAATTACCTGGGTGTGGTGGCACACACCTGTGTTCCCAGCTACTCAGGAAGCTGAGGACGGAGAGTCACTCGATCCTGGGACGTGGAGTTTGCAGTGAGCTGACACTGCATCACTGCACTCCAGCCTGGTGACAGAGCTGAACTCTGCCTCAAAACAAACAAACCAACAAGAACCTACAAAAACTAGGGAAAATGGCTTAAGCTATTATAAAGTGCAAGAAGCACTAAGAGAACCTTAAGCACATAACTAAAAATATTGTGGAAAAGTTATTGAATTCATTAGCAAATTTACTCTAATTCTAGGTTTTCATTTTCATTAAGAGGTAGGTTATATTTTTCATATTGAAGACAAAAATGTTCAAGTATATTAACATAAATAACCTCAATATGGTTTATCATGTTTAAATGTTCACTTAAAGCAATTTAGTTAAAATTCTACATACTATACAATTTTATAGCTTGCTAGTAATGTTGCAAAGTAAATAGTCATCCAAATAGAAACAGCAAAATACATGTTTCTACTGGTTGTTGCTATTTTTAGGTGAACATTTGATATATGCCAACAGATAGATGATAATTACAAATTGCTAACTTCTTTCATTATGATATAAAGGTAGCTTCAGGACAGGATAGTGTAAGGGTAAAGAAGAATTTGAAATCTAACATTAACTCAGTGATGCATCAAGATAAAAGTAGAAACAACAGTGGCATCTTGGTAAATACCATTTTTTAAATTTTTTATTTTTTTGAGAAAGAGTTTTGCTCTTGTTGCCCATGTTGGAGTGCAATGGCAGGATCTCTGCTAACTACAACCTTCACCTCCTGGGTTTAAGTGATTCTCCTGCCTTAGCCGCTGGAGTAGCTAAGATTACAGGCATGCACCACCACACCTGGCTAATTTTGTAGTTTTAGTAAAGACAAGGTTTCTCCATGTCGGTCAGTCTGGTCTCAAACTCCCGACCTCAGGTGATCTGCCTACCTCAGCCTCCCAAAATGCTGGAATTACAGGCATGAGCCACCGCACCCCACCAAATACCGCATGTAACAGAACAGATTAAAGAAATACATTTTCTTAGCTTTGCAGTAATGTAGAAACAAATAATGTTTCTAATATTTAGACAGACACTGCATAGCACCTTACAAGGAAAAACATATAAAAATGGCACTACTGACCAGCGGTCCTGGGCTTGTCCACTGTACTGCCATGGTGAACAGTAGCTGCATTGTGTAAATGCTCATGAACAAAGTATTACTGGACTTTTCCAATTTTGACATATTACATTTTGTTTCAAACAGTTCTTAAACTTCTTTTCATAGATCAGTGATAGAATTATTTCATTCTCTGAAAACTCAACAAAAGTTGATTCTCAATAATACATCCCTATGTCAGAGCAGCACTAAAATATAATGACTTATTTCCTGTATTTTACATTCTAACAGTCCATATCATTTTACTGCTTTCAAAAAAAGTTTTCTGTTTTGTTGGTTCTTAGAACTAGTTTAATGGGAGAATACAAGAGAAGTTTTAGGGCAGGTGCAGTGGTGCACACTTGTAATCCCTGTACTTTGGGAGATTGAGGTGAGTGGGTCACTTGAGGTCAGGAGTTCAAGACCAGTCTGGCCAACATACTGAAACCTTATCTCTACCAAAAATATAAAACAGCCAGGTGTAGTGGTGTGCTTCTGTAATCCCAGCTACTTCGGATGCTGAGGCAAGAGAATCACTTGAACCCAGGAGGCGAAAGTTGCAGTGAGCCTAGGTCATGCCACTGCCCTCCAGCCTGGGTGACAAAGTGAGACTCCATCTCAAAAAATAAATAAATAAATGAAAAGAGAAGTTTTAAAGTTTACTACCTCATGTTAGCCTTTTAATTTCTGGAAAGCAGAAAAGATCAATCAAATTAAACACAACAACGGTAAAACCACCATCAGGAGGTCTCCAGGGGCTCTTTAGCAAACTTCCAAAAGCATGTCTCAGCTGTGTGGAAATAAGACTTTGCAGCAGCCAGGTGCAGTGGTGCAGGACTGTAATCCCAGCACTTTGGGAGCAGAGGCAGCCAGATCGCTTTGTGCTCAGGGAAACAGAGTGGAAACCACCCCTCCCACCACTCTCCAGCCCCTTCTCTACTGAGAATACAAAACTTAGTCAGGTGTGGTGGCAGGCACCTGTATTCCCAGCTACTCAGGAAGCTGAGGCGGGAGAATTGCCTGAGCCCAGCTGGCAGACATTGCAGTGAGCCGAGACCTTGCCGCTGCCAGCCTGGGAAACAGAACAAGCCTCTGTATCAAAAAAGTAAAAAAAGAAAGAAAAGAAAAGAAATAAAACAAGGTTAAGATGGACCCCAGAGTTTAAAGATACACGTTTAAGAGGAACTCACCCCCCCAAAAAAATCCCAACCCTTTTTCTCTCAATCATTAAAAAACCAAAAGGGTGTAATAGTTTTGCAGCCTAGCTGTAGTAGGCTGATGGTAACCCCCCAAGGTACCCACATCCTAATCGCAAGAATCAGTGAACATGACCTGGTATGGCAAAAGGGGCTTTGCAGATAAAATGAACTTAAGAATCATTGGCTGCGAAGATTATCCCAGCCTGTCACAGCTGGATTGGTGTACTCACCCAGATTCTTATAAGGGCAGAGCAGATGATGGAGAGTGGTGGGGGGTGTAGTAATGGGAACAGGAAACTTAAGTCATTCAAGAAGGGCAGCACAAACAGGATTGCAGGCCATCTCCAGGGCCAGGAAAGGGATTCTCCTGCAGAGCCTCCAAAGGCACTGGCCCTGCTCCCCCTTTGAGTCAATAAGGCGACTTTAGAATTCTGGCCTTCAGAACTGTAAGGGCATACATCTGTTTTGTTTCAAGCCACTAAGTGCGCAGTAATTTGTTGCAGTAGCAACAGAAAATTGGTATTGTAGTGAAGCCTCAAAACCCACCTGAAGGGGCCAGGTATGGTGGCTCATGCCTATAATTCCAGCACTTTTGGAGGCCGAAATGGGCAGATCACTTGAGGTCAGGAGTTAGAAAACCCAGCTCTATAAAAAATACAAAAATTAGACTGTGCAGTAGCACATGCATGTAATCTCAGCTACTTAGGAGGCGGAGACATGGGAATCACTTGAAACCGGAAGGGAGGAGGTTGCAGTGAGCTGAGATCGGGCCACGGCACTCCATCCTAGGTGACACGATGAGATTTCATCTCAAAAAAACAAGAAACAGACAACGAAAACAAAAAATCACCTAAAGAAGTTTTCCAGTTCTGTCCCCTACCCAATCCCTAGAAAAAGAAATTTCTTGGATGTGAACCATGAACAGGGAGACAAAAGCACCTCCTCATGACAGAGCCCTACCTAGGAGAAACCCAAGGGAAGGCATTGTCAGGCCTGCCACTCTGCCAAGGCCATTTTCTTATTCTTTTTCTTTTTTTGAGACACAGGTTGACTCTGTCTCCCAGACTGGGATGCAGTGGCATGATCTCAGCTCACTTCGACCTCTGCCTCCCCAGTTAAAACAATTCTCCTGCCTCAGCCTCCCAAGTAGCTGGGATTACAGGAGCATAGCATGCCTGTCTAATTTTTGTATTTTTAGTATAGATAGCGTTTTGTTATGTTGCCCAGGCTGGACTCAAACTCCTGGCCTCAAGTGATCCACCCAACTCAGCCTCCCAAAATGCTGGGATTACAGGCTTGAGCCACGGCACCCAGCACTCACCAAGTCCTTTGATTGCAGTCTTTTTCAGATGACTAGACCTTGTCTAGTCTAGCTCTGCCACAGTCTCCCTCTCACCAAGTTGGAATCCCTAGCTATTCTTCAGAAGAGGAAAGTGTGTACCGCAATCCCAGCTTCGTATGGTTTAGATCTGCATTTAACTCATGGAACGTGGCCGCTCCACAGGCCCTTGAGAAAAATTGGTTTCTCTGTGGGCATGATAGAGGATCGGCCTGTCTGGCACTCTTGCCCCTCACCACCCTTCTTCCTGCTTCTTCTTTATAAACAGGCTCAGAGGGATGGTGGTGGAGTTTTTGGTCAGCCAGGGGCTTGAACACAATGGAATGTCTTCTAATACAGGTGACTACTATAAGCAATAAAACAGGCTGGGTTTGGCAGCTCTCATTTGTAATGCCAGCACTTTGGGAGGCTGAGGCTGGAGGATCACTTCAGCCCAGCTGTTTGAGACCAGTCCAGGCAACAGGGTGAAAGCCCATGTCTATAAAAAATAAGTTAGTCTTGCATGGTGGTGCACCTGTGGTCTCAGCTACTGAGAGGCTGAAGCAGGAGGACTGCTTGAGCCTGAGAAGTGGAGGCTGCAGTGAGCCACAATCGCGCCTGAATGCAATGAGCCTGGATGACAGAGTGAGACCCTGTCTTCAAAAAAAAAATTCCACTGTAAGGATGAAACAGGCTGAGCACAGTAGTTCACAGCTGTAATGTCCGGACTTTGGGAGGCTAAGGCAGGAGGACTGCTTGAAGCCAGGAGTTTGAGACCAGCGTGTGTCACATAGGGGGACCCAGTCTCTACAGAAAACACCAAAAAGCCAGACATGGTGGCATATTCTTGTAGCCAGCTACTCGGGAGGCTGGGGGTGGGGTAGGATTGTTTGAATCGAGGGAAGGTGGAGGCTGCAGTGAGCCATGATGTCACCTCTGCACTCCAGCCTGGGTGCAGGAGTACAGTCAGAACTCAGCGCAGCCTGCACCTGCACAGAGTGAGACCCTGTCTCAAAATAAAGAAAAAAGGCTTGGGGCTCATGCCTGTAATCCCAGCACTTTGGGAGGCTGAGGTGGGCAGATCACGAGGTCAGAAGATCAAGACTATCCTGGCCAAATGGTGAAACTCCATCGCTACTAAAAATACAAAAAAAAAATAGGTGGGCATGGTGGTGCACACCTGTATTCCCAGCTACTCGGGAGGCTGAAGCAGAAGAATTGCTTGAACACAGGAGGCAGAGATTGCAGTGAGCCTAGATTGTGCCACTACACTATAGCCTGGGATTACAGGTGCGTGCCACCAGGCCTGGCGAATTTTTGTATTTTAGTAGAGATAGCGTTTCGCCATGTTAGCCAGGCTGGTCTCCAACTCCTGACCTCTGGTGATCCTCCCACTTCAGCCTCCCAAAGTGCTGGGATTGCAGGTGTGAGCCACTGTGCCCAGCCTGATTTTTGTCAAGTATTTAAAAATATAAAATCAATAAACATGATTGTGCAGCTCATGGGCTACATAAAAACAGGTGGTGGGATCTCTTTCTCCCATGTAGATACTGTATGCCATGGTTCCCAGAGCCCTGGCTAGATGTTTGTTTGTTTGTTTGAGACAGAGTCTCTGTTGGCCAGGCGGGTGGAGTGGCAAGATCTCAGCTCACTGCAACCTCCGCCTCCCTGGTTCAAGCAATTCTCGTGCCTCAGCCTCCCTAGTAGCTGGGATCACAGGCACTACCACACCCAGCTAATTTTTTGTAGTTTTAGTAGAGGTGAGGTTTCACTACATTGGCCAGGTGCAGTCAAGCTCCGGGCCTCAGGTGATCCACCTATCTTGGCTTCCCAAAGTGCTGGGATCACAGGCATGAGCCCTGGCTAGGTACATTTAAGGTATAATGGCATATGGAGGCTGAGGTGGGAGGATCACTTGAGGCCAGGAGATCAAGGCTAGCCTGGGCAACATACCAACCAGAGAGATCCTATCTGTACAGAAAAGAATTTTTTTAATTAACTGGGTATGTTGGCAGTCCACACCTATAGTACTAACTACTTGGGAGGCTGAGGTAAGAGAACTGCTTGAGGCCAGGAGTTCAAGGTTACAGTGAGCTGTGATCACGCCACTGAATTCCAGCTGTGAGACAGAGAAAGATCCTCTTTCTAAAAATTGTAAAAAATGTTTTGTTTTATTGAGACAGAGTCTTGCTACATCACCCAGGCTGGAATGCAGTGGTGCAATCTCAGTTCACTGCAACCTCCGCCTCCTGGGTTCAAACAGTTCTGCAGCCTCAGCCTCCTGAGGGGCTGGGATTACAGGCATGTGCCACTGGGTCTGTCTCATTTTTGAATTTTAATAGACACCGGATTTCACCATGTTGGCCAGGCTGCTCTCCAACTCCTGATCTCAAACGATCCACCCATCTAGGCCTCCCAAAGTGCGGAGATTACAGATGTGAGCCACTGCACCTGACCTTGTGAAAAATGTTAGTGGCATTTTGATTATAATTGAATACTTGAAAAAAAAATGAAATGCGCATGCGGATGATTGTTTTTGCCGGGACTAGGGGCAAGGACCTTTTCTAATGCCTTCACTTTGTATTGCGGGGCCTTGCAAACAATAGGTGCTTAGCAAGTACAATCGAAGGCACTCAGAGAGTGCTTGGTGTGCAGTGCATACATATTATCATTAGGAAGAAAGAGAGGAGAGAGAAAGAACATGGGAAAATTCAGGACAATTGATCAGGTTGACACCATCGTGGCTAAAAATCAGAGGCTAGGCCTTATGTGGTGGCTCATGCTTGTAATTTGAGCACTTTAGGAGGCTGAGGCAGGTGGATCACTTGAGGTCAGGAGTTCGAGACCAGTCTGGCCAACATGGCAAAACCTTATCTCTACCGAAAATACAAAAATTAGCCAGGTATGGTGTGGCAGGTGCCTGTAATCCTAGCTACTAAGGAAGCTGAGGCAGGAGAATCGCTTGAATCTGGGATGTGTAAGTTGCAGTTACACAGGATCACACCATTGCACTCCAGCCTGAGGGACAGAGCAAGACTCCACCTTAAAAAAAAAAAAAAAATTCAAAGAAGACCAAGATATCCGCACATAATGCACAGTGTCACTTTCCCTGTGCACTTTTCCTGCCTCTTGGTAGACAGCTCCTAACATCACCATGAGATCCTGGTGAAGGGGGGGTGGATACTGGGGTTGCTACAGCTTAATGAATCATTTCTCCCCCAGAGAGAGATGCTCATCTTCTGTCAGATTCCCTTGAGTGTTTTTCCAACCCCTGCTGTGGGCAGTTTACCCTCAGAGCACTTCTCCATGCAGCCACCTGGTGGCGCCATCGCTGCTTAAATGAAACAAACTGACCCAAGATTAGAAAATAGTGTTCTCTTTTCTTTGAGCTGGGTGGGGTGGGTCAAACCTGTAATTCCAGCACTTAGGGAGGCTGAGGTGGGTAGATCACTTGAGGCCAGAAGTTCAAGACCAGTCTGGCAACATGGTGAAACCCTGTCTGTACTAAAAATACAAAAATTAGCCAGGCATAGTGACGCATATCTGTAATCCCAGCTACTAGGGAGGCTGAGACAGGAGAATTGGCTGCGAAGCAGAGGTTGCAGTGAGCCAAGATTGTGACGCTGCTCTCCAGCCCGAGTAACAGAGCGAGATGCCATCTCAAAAAAAAAAAAAATAGTATTCCTAAGGACTAAGAGGGGAAACTGAGGCATGCACACTGGAGTTGGGGTGGGGCTTGGTGAGAGAATGGGTTCAAGTAACCTGTGAAGGACTCTCAGAAAGTCTCAGCAACTTAAAAATCATTTATTTTACCCCGCACTTCCACATTTTCCTGAAATAGAAACCAAAGCTGAGAGAAGGAATATAACTATCCCAAAAGCACCACGTTGGTGGGGAGTAGGGTTCCCAGAGAAAACACAGGACATCCAGTGAAGTGTGAGTTTCGGACTCTCAGTGTATGCCCCAAATAATGCACAAGGCTTAAACTAAAACCTGATTCACTCTTTGTCTTCAAAGGCAACTGTGCATCTGTATGAGGATTTGCTAAGTCTGACAACCCTCATGAGGGTGAAATGAAGATTAGGAAAATACTTAAATGTAATAAGCAAACATGCAAAATGAGGACAACTCTGTTCCCATTTTGTAGACAAGGGAATTGCACATTAGGAAGGTGACTTGCCCCAAGACCACCCTCACAATCATCAGAGTCAGGATTTGAACCCATTCCTGAATCTAGTGGTCTCAACTTCACTGTTGTGGCCAGGAACACCCCCCAGTCCTACTCCTGTGTGTGCATGTTCTGTCTTGAATATGACTCTCTCCCCATCCTGTAAGTGGGCCATTCCCCTCCCTGACATTGAAGGAACCCATCTTCAGCAGGCGCCTCCTGAACCAGCAGACCCCCATGAGCCCAGATCCCTGGGACCTGGTGGCTGCCCTTATCACATTCCCCGACTTCCCATCTTAGGATCCAAGTCTGACCCTCTTCAGGATCTGCAGCTGTGTTCCAGGAAAGGGGACCCGATCCAGACCCCGAGGGAGGGTTCTTGGATCTCATGCAAGAAACAATTCAGTGTGAGTCCGTGAAGTGAAAGCACAGGTTTTTTTTTTGGTTGTTTGGTTGGGTTTTTTGTTTGTTGTTGTTGTTGTTTTTGAGATGGACTCTCACTCTGTTGCCCAGCCTAGATAGAGGGTAGTGGTGTGATCTTGGCTCACTACAACCTACGCCTCCCGGGTTCAAGTGATTTTCCTGCTTCAGCCTCCTGAGTAGCTTGGATCACAGGTGCTTGCCACCACACCTGGCTAATTTGTATATTTCTAGTAGAGATGGGGTTTCACCATGTTGGCCAGGCTGATCTCAAACTCTTGACCTCAGGTGATCTGCCTGCCTCAGCTTCCCAAAATGCTGGGATTACAGGTGTGAGCCACAGAGCAAGTTTATTCTTTCCTGAAAAAGCAAGTTTTTTAGGAAAGTAAAGATAGAATGGTTACTCCATAGAGCAGCCCAGAGGGCACTGGTGCCCATTTTTAGGGTTATTTCTGCATGACATGCTGAATGAGGGGTTGATTATCCATGACTCCCCATTTTTAGATTATATAGGGCAACTTTTTGATGTTGCCATGGCATTTGTAAACTGTCATGGCGCTGGTGGCAATGTAGCAGTGAGGACGACCAGAGGTCACTCTCCTGGCCATCTTGGTTTTGGTGGGTTTTGGACTGGCTTCTTTACTGCAGCCTGTTTTACTGGCAAGGTCTCTGTGACCTGTATCCTGTGCTGACATCCTGTCTCACCCTGTGACTTAGAATGCCTTCACCACCTGGAAATGCAGCCCAGTAGGTCTCAGCCTCTTTTTAACCAGCTCCAATTCAAGATGGAGTTGCTGTTTTTCACATGCTCTGGCAGCTGGGCTCCTCGGGATCTCCTGACATTCTGTCCCCTCTGTCCCCAGCTCCTGGGTCCCTCCACCATCGCTGTCTTTCTCAGCCTCCTCCCTCTGAATTTCTTCATCACCAAGAAGAGGAATCATGGTCAGGTTCAGCTTTGGGAAAGGGATGGACCAGGCAGGAAGTAGGGAGGAAGACAAAGGCCCTGGTTTGGGTGATGGGGAGGGGAGAGCTGAGTGGGAGCCGGCGGCTCTGGCTTTGTTCTTGTCTCTGTGAGTTGCCCATTGTGCAGACCTGCCCCGCTCCTTCCCCATCGCAGTGGATGGCGGATCCTCTCTCCAGTGTTCAGGCCCCAGGCCCTGGGTCAGATCAATGCCTTTTTCTCCTGCACCCCATCAGTCAGCAGGTTTGCTTGACATCACCTTGAAAATGCATCCAGCAGCAAGGCCCTGGCTCACTCCCTACTTCTGCCCCAGCCTCTCTCCACTTACAGCCAAAGGAGACCTGTGTGAGCTGAATCCATTACACATTCCTCTGCTCAGACCCACAGCGGCCCCATTTTCCTCGGTCTGAGCCACCAGGCTCGCCCTGAGCTGCCTCATTGCCTCCAGCCTCACCTTCCACCCATCTCCCTCCCTTTCCCACCTACCCCTCTTCCCCATCTTCACACCTGCCTGATGTTCACACATCTCTCCAGGCATTTGCTTTAGCTGTTTCCTCTGCCCCGGACCACCCTCACTCCAGAAGACCCTTGTCCCCTCCAGCACCCACTGCAGTCAAGACCACCTCCCTCACCACCGTCCAGCAAGGACAGGGCCCGCCCATCCCTCTCCTCCCAGCAGTTCCCTTCTTTGGCCTGTCCTGGGTTCATTTTTGCTTTTCCCCAGCACTTCCCACTTCCTAAAGGGCCCCGCAGGAAGCGCCTGGCAGGGGCTGATGGCCTCGCTCTCCTTAGACTGGAAGCTCCGCAACAGCACGGGCCACTCCCTGTGGCAGACTCAGTAACTAGTTAGTGCTCTGCGTGCAGAAGGTGCTGGATCAGTGTTTGAGAACTACGGAAGGAAGGAGGAAGGGGAGGAATGAAAAGGAGGGAGGGAAGGAAAGATAGGAAAGGGGAGGACAGATGGAGGGAAGGAAAGAGTTGAAAAAGGAAAAGAAGGAATGAGGGAGGGAAGGAAGAAAGGGAGGAGGGAGTGGAGAAAGGAGAGGGAAGAACAAAAGGGCAGGAGAGCGGAAGAGAGGAGTAGGGAAGAAAAGAAACTAAGGCTGGAGAGAGGGAGGGAGGGAAGGGGGATGGAGGAAAGGAACTTATTTCCTCTCTAGTCCCAACTGTCCCAATACCCATCTGTCACTTGGACTGTTGCTCTAGCCTCCTGTGTGGCCTCCTTCAGGCATGGTGGCTCACACCTGTAATCCCAGCACTTGGGGAGGTGGAGGCAGGTGGATCACCTGAGGTCAGGAGTTCCAAAAGAGCCTGGCCAAAATGGCAAAACGCCATCTCTATTAAGAAATACAAAGATTAGCTGAGCATGGTGGCAGGCACCAATAATCCTAGTCAGACTGGAGAATCACTTGAACACGGGAGGCAAATGTTACAGTGAGCCGAGATTGTGCCACTGCACTCCAGCCTGGTAACAGAGCAAGACTCCATCTCAAAGAATAAAAAAACTTTCTCCAGGCAGCTGCCTTCTGATGATGCCCCTATCCCTCAGTGAAGTGAAGCACGGGAAACCCCAAACTCCTGCCTGACCCTGAATTGCCAAGTGACCCTGCCCACGCACTCCTCTGGCCACACTGAATGTCCTCCAAGTCATGCTGCTCCCTGTGCCAGGGTTTTTGCTGCCCCCATCTCAAAGCCTCCCCTCCCTCTTCCCTGTTCTATCCCCCTATCCTCTGCCTGCCCAGCACCCACCTCCTGGTCATTTAATGTTTAGCTCAGGCTGTAATCCCAGCACTTTAGAAAGCCTGGGGCAGAGGATAACTTGAGTTCAAGAGCTTGAGGCCAACGTGGGCAACATAGTGAGACCGCCCTAACTCCACCAAAAATGTGAAAAAAAAAAAAGATATAGCTCATGCATTACCCACCTCCAGGCAGCCTTCCTGATGATGCCATCCACAGGTGGGCTCAGGGGCAGCCTCTGTTCTCCAGGCATCAGAAGCTGCCTCCCCAGGGTGGTGGTCCCGGGTCAGCTCCTGCAGGAGTCCAGGCACAGGATGATGGTGGATGGATCAGGACTGAGGGTCAGAGATGCGGAGAGGCAGACGGCTTTGGGATGCACTTGGTGAGATCAGTGGGATTTGCTGCACGGTGACTGTCAGGGTGTAGGGGAGAATTCTGGACCAGCCGTGTCTTCATCTCTCTCTTCCCTCCAATCCCAGGAGAGCAAATGAGGCAGAAAGACTCGTGGGCCCGGCTCACCAGCTCCATCCTCAGGAACTCGAGGACCATCAAGTTCCATGGCTGGGAGGGAGCCTTTCTGGACAGAGTCCTGGGCATCCGAGGCCAGGAGCTGGGCACCTTGCAGACCTCCATCCTCCTCTTCTCCGTGTCGCTGGTGTCCTTTGAAGCGTCTACATTTCTGGTGATGTCACTCTAGTCTCTATGCCGAGCAGGACTGAGGAAGGAGTGTGGGGGACAGAGGGTGAGGTAGGTGGAGCCTCCCAGATCCTACCACCCTGTCCATCAAAACCCACACATTCTGGACCCTGTTCTCTCAGGGTCCCTGCTGTCTTCTGTGTGAACGAATTAATCACATCATTCTGGTGAAGGTGGCAGCGGCTGATGAGGTCTGCTGTTCTGAGAGTTTCAGGCTTCCACATGTGGGGATGAGGGTTCAGGTGCAGGTGGGCTGCAGAGGTAGAATCCGGGGTCTGAGTGGCTTCCCTACTGCTGGCCAGCAGATGTCCATAGCCACCCTGTCACTGACGTGATCCTTGTCCTGCCATTCTGTCAATCATTTCCTATGGCTTTCAGAACACTCTTCCTAAAGCACAGCTGTCAGAAGAATTTAAACATGTTAATGCAGAGTCCAGGTGCAGTGACCCACGCCTGTCATCCCAGCTCTTTGGGAGGCTGAGGTGGCTTGAAACCAGGTGGTGGAGATCACAGTGAGCTGAGATTGTACCACTTCACTCCAGCCTGAGTGACAGAGCAAGACTGTCTCAAAAACAAAATAAAACAAAAGGACCACAACGGCACCAACAGCTAGAGCGCTCCCAGGCTGCTCTACCCAGGAGTCCCCAGGCTCAGCCCTCATGTCTATCACCTTCACAGAGAGGCCTTTCCTGACCACCTTCACCACCACCGCATCACCCCTGCTCGTGCTAATGCACTCTACACCTGCACCTGAATTTCTCTTTACTTTTTTATTTTTGAAGACAACAGAGTCTTGCTGTGTTCCCCAGGCTGGAGTGCAGTGATGCCATGTCGGCTCACTGCAACCTCCACCTCCTAAGGTCAAGCAATCCTCCCACCTCAGCGTCCTGAGTAGCTAGGATCACAGGCAGGTGCCACCACGCCTGGCTTTTTTTTTTTTTTTTGTACTTTTAATAGAGATGACATTTCACCATGTTGGCCAGGCTGGTCTTGAACTCCTAACCTCAAGGGATCCGTCCACCTCAGCTTCCCAAAGTGCTGGGATTACAGGTGTGAGCCACCGCACCTGGCCGTACCTGCTTTAGTATTTATTCTTCATAGCGCTCTCCACCTGATGTGCTGTTTGTGTTAATGGTTTGTTTATGGATCGCCTGTCTCTTTCCCCTTCATTAGAATGATGGATCCATTAAGAGAGCAGCAACTTTGTTTTGCTCATTGCTGTTTCCCCAGAGCCTGGAACCCTGGCGGATGTGTGATAGCCAGGCAGTAGTTATTCATAGAATGAATAAATGTAAGAATGAATAAATGGCTGGGTGCTGTGGCTCATGCCTGTAATCCCAGCACTTTGGGAGGCCGAGGTGGGTGGATTGCTTGAGGTCAGGAGTTCGAGACCTGCCTGGACAACATGGTGAAACCCCATCTCTACTAAAAATACAAAAGTTAGCTAGGAATGGTGGTGCACACCTGTAATCTCAGCTACTTGGGAGGCTGAGGGAGGAGAATTGCCTGCACCCAGGGGGTGGAAGTTGCAGTGAGTCGAGATCATGCCACTGCACTCTAGCCTGGCAGAAAGAGAGAGACTGTCTCAGAAATAAATAAAAATAATTAAAAAAAAGAATGAATGAAAACAAGAAGGCCTAGATAGAAGGAATAACTTGCAGTAATCAATAGTGCACAAGGAAAATTACAGTGAATGAGTTTTTATTTGAATATTTCAAGATAGCTAAAAGAGAAGAATTTTTGTGTTCCCCCCTCAAAAAAGATAAATATTAGAGGTGATGACTGTCTCAGTTACCCAGATTTAATCATTACATATTGTCTACAGGTGGGGTCACAACCCTCCTGGCCACAGATCAGTACCAGTCTGTAGCCTGTTTTTGTTTTTCTTTTTGTTTTCATTGAGACAGAGTCTCACTCTGTGCAGCGGTGCGATCTCAGATAAATATAACCTCCACCTCCGAGGTTGAAGCAATTCTCCTGCTTCAGCCTACTGAGTAGCTGGGATTACAGGCATGTACCACCAGACCTGGCTAATTTTTGTGTTTTTAGTAGAGAAAGGGTTTCACCATGTTGGCCAGGCTCGTCCCAAACTCTTTACCTCAGGTGATTCACCCTCCTCATTCTCCCAAAGTGCTGGGATTACAAGTGTGAGCCATTGCACTCGCCCTTTTTTTTTTTTTTTTTTTTTTTTTTTTGACACTAAGCTTTGCTCTTGTTGCCCAGGCTGGAATGCAATGGCATGATCTTGACTCACTGCAACCTCTGTCTCCCGGATTCAAGCTACTTTCCTGCCTCAGACTCCCAGGTAGCTGGGATTACAGGTATGAGCCACCATGCCAGGCTAATTTTTGTGTTTCTAGTAGAGACAGGATGTGTGAAGTCAGGATGGTCTCGAACTCCTGTCCTCAGGTGATCCACCCGCTTCAGTCTCCCAAAGTGCTGGGATTACAGACGTGAGCCACCGCACCCAGCTCACCTGTTAGGAACTGGGCAGGCAGCACAGCAGGTGAGCAGTGGGCGGGCGAGGGAGGCTTCACCTGTGTTCACAGCCACTCCTTACTGCTGGCATCACCGCCTGCGCTCCACCTCCTGTCAGATCAGTGGCGTTGTTAGAGTCTCATAGGAGCACAAACCCTACTGTAAACAGCACATGCGAGGGAGCTGGACTGCATGCTCCTTATGAGAATCCAATGCCTGTTATTCTGTCACTGTCTCCCGTCGCCCCCAGAAGGGACCATCTAGTTTCAGGAAAACAACCTCAGGGTTCCCACTGATTTTACATTAAGGTGAGTTGTGTAAGTATTTCATTATCTATTGCAGTGTTATAATAATAGAAGTAGGCCAGGCACAGTGGCTCATGCCTGTTATCCTAGCACTTTGGGAGGCTGAGCCAGGTGGATCACCTGAGGTCAGGAGTTCAAGACTAGCCTGGCCAACATGGTGAAACACTGTCTCTACTAAAGGTACAAAAACTGGCTGGACATGGTGGCAGGAACCTGTAATCCAAACTACTTGGGAGGCTGAGGCAGGACAATTGCTTGAACCCAGGAGCAGAGGTTGCAGTGAGCCACGATCGTAGCATTTTGGGAGGCTGAAGTGGGCAGAACACCTGAAGTCAGCAGTTCGAGACCAGCCTGGCCCAGTGGTGAAACTCCGTGTCTAATAAAAATACAAAAGTTAGCTGGGTGTTTTGGTAGGAGCCTATAAGCTGAGCTACTTGGGAGGCTGAGAAAAAAGAATTGCTTGAACCCAGGAGGTGGAGGTTGCAGTGAGCTGAGATCATGTCCCTGCACTCCAGCCTGGGTGATAGAGCAAGATTCTGTCTTTGGGAAAAAAAAAAAAAAAAAAAAGGCAAGCCAGTTCCAATGGCTTATAGATGTAATCCCAGAACATTGGGAGGTCAAGGTAGAAAGATCACTTGATGCTAGAAGTTCCAGGTAAACCTGGGAAACATAGCAAGACCCCATCTCTACAAAACATTTTTTAAAAATTAGGCATAGTGGCATGTGCCTGTTGTCTCAGCTACTCAGGAGGCTGAGGCAAGAGGATTGCTGGAGCCCAGGAGGTGGAGGCTGCAGTGAGACATGCTTGTGCCACTGCACTCCAGCCTGGGTGACAGAGTGAGACCCTGTCTCTCAAAAAAAGAATTCAGAGTAGAGAAAGGTATGAATTGTAAGTTCAAGCATGCCACGTTTCACATGTCCTTCAGAAGTGTTGATGCATGCCCCAAGAAATCTGCATTCATTTCCCAGTGCTGCCTTAACAATGTACCCTAAACGGTGTGGCTTCAACCACAGAGATTTCTCACAGTTCTGGAGGGCAGGAGTCTGAAATCAAGATGTTTTGGATTGCTTGTTTGTTTTTCCTGTGAAGGCTGTGAGGGAGGGTCTGTCCCAGGTCTCGCTCCTGGATTCTCAGAGTCTCCAGAGTTCCTGGGCTTGTAAGTGGTCTTCTGCCTCTGTCTTGATATTGTCTTCCCTTTGAAGGTGTGTTTTTCCACATATCACTTTTTCTTTTTTTTGAGACAGAGTTTCACTCCTGTTACCCAGGCTGGAGTGCAATGGCATGATCTTGGCTCACTGCAACCTCCGCCTCCTGGGTTCAAGCAATTCTCCTGCCTCAGCCTCCTGAGTAGCTGGGACTACAGGCGTGCACCACCATGCTAGGCTAATTTTTGTATTTTTAGTAGAGACGGGGTTTCACCATGTTGACCGGGATATTATCGATCTCTTGACCTCGTGATCCACCCGTCTCAGCCTCCCAAAGTGCTGGGATTATAGGCGTGAGCCACCGCGCCCGGCTACATATCCCTTTTTATAAGGACACCAGGTACACGGGATTAGGATTCACCCTCATTACCTCAGCTTAGCTTGATCACATGTGAAGAGCCTATTTCCACATAAGGTCATATCCACAGACCCTGAGGCATATGGCTTTAGCGTCTTTTGGGGAGACACAGGACGATGCCTAATGCTTTAGATTTGCAAACATTTTTAGTCTGAGTTTCCAGGTTTTCTTTTTTCTTTTTTGCATCAGATGGGTGATGTGATGATACCGTAACAAGTTTTGAGGAAGGCACATATTATAAAGCAGCATGAAAACACAATCGTCATGCTTAGGTTTTGGTTTTTTAATTTTAATTTTTCTTGAGGAAGGTTCTTGCTCCAATACTCAGGCTGGAGGGCAGTGGTGCAAACATGGCTCACTGCGGCCTCGACCTTCTGGGCTCCAGCGATCTTCCCAACTCAGCCTCCTGAAGTGCTAGGATTACAGGAATGAGCCACCACCCCCAGCTGTTCCCTATTTTTTGTTTGTACCTTGTTCTTTTTACTCAAAAATACACCTTTGCAGCTGGGCATGCTGGCTAATGCCTGTAATCCTCAGCATTTGGGAGGCCGAGGCAGGTGGATCACTTGAGGTCAGGAGTTCAAGACCAGCCTGGCCAACATGGTGTAATGCCTTCTTTACTAAAAATACAAAAATGAGCTGGGTGTGGTTGTGTGTGCCTGTAATCCCAGTGACTTGGGAAGCTGAGGCAGGAGAAGCACTGGAACTCTGGAGGCAGAGGTTGCAGTGAGCCAAGTTCATACTACTGCACTCCAGACTTGGTGGCAGAGCAAGACTCTGACTCAAAAAAAAAAAAAAAAAAAAAAAAAGAAATATTCATACATATATATATATATATATATATATACACACACACACACATGCACACGTAAGACACACATACACATACACACACAGACCCCTTGGAAATCTTTTTATATATCAGCATTTGCTGGTACAATTTAAATTCTATGGTAGATTTCATTTAGATTAATACAATCCAAATACTATTCTATTAAGTTCTACAAGTAAAAAAAAATAGGCAATGCATTTAAATGATTTAAAGTTCAAAAACTATGAAAGAGTATAGAACTGAGTCTCCCATATGGCAGCCAGTGTCACATGTGTTTATTGAAATCTAAGTGAGGCTGGGTATGGTGGCTCATGCCTGTAATCCCACACTTTGGGAGGCCGAGTCAGGTGGCTCACCTGAGGTCAGGAGTTTGAGAGCAGCCTGACCAGCATGGTGAAACCCCATCTCCACTAAAAAAAAAAAAGTAGCCAGATGTGGTGGTGAGCCCCTGTAACCCCATCTACTTGGGAAGCTGAGGCAGGAGAACTGCTTGAGCCTGGGGGACAGAAGTTGCAGTGGGCCAAGGTCACGCAGCTTCACTCCAGCCTGGGCAACGGAGCTAGACTCCATTTCAAAAAAGAAAAAAAAGAAATCTAAATAAATTAACATTAAAGAAAATGAAGGATTTGGTTCTTTGGCTGCCTGGGCCACATTTCAGGTGCTCCACAGCTGCAGATGGCCCAGAAACATGGTCCTTATTGCAAAAAGTTATATTGGTTAGTGCTGGTGCGGCCTTAAAGCTGCTCTCCGACCCCTCCTGAAAGCCAATCACTGTTAGGGTTTCTTTGGTGATTCCTTTCCGAGATGATCTATGCACAGAGTCAGCACATGGAGTTAATGTATCCACCTAAAAAAATCGGTGTCTCCCGTGTAGTGCGAATGTCCATGGAATGGAATATTTTCAGATAGTTTCATAATGAAGTGCTCCTGAGTTTTTCCCAGGTTTCCTCTCTTACAATTTTTCTGTGGTGAACAGATAATTTGCTGTCTCTCCGTCCTTCTATTCCCTCTTTTTTCCTCTTCCTACCTCTTTTCTTCCCTTACACGCCCCTTCCCCCGCCTTTTCTCTCTGCCCCCACCTTTTCTCTCTCCCCCACTTTCCCTTTCTTTTACAAGGTCTTCTATGCAATGGCATGATCCTAAATCACTGCAGCCTTGAACCCCTTGGCCCAAGCGATCCCCTTGCCTCAGCCTCCCAAGTAGCTGTGGCTAAGGCCTATGCCACCATGCCCTTCCATTGTTTTTCTTTTCTTTTCTTTTCTTTTTTGTGGAGATGGATCTTACTATGTTGTCCTGGCTCATTTTCATCTTAGTAGGTGCTTTTCAAGGGTTCTTATCCAAGGGTACCTGGATGGACCTTAGTCACTTGAAGCCCTCGTTATTGTGTTGAAGTTTTGTGTCTGTCTCCTCCATCCTGGGGAGAAGATTTAAAACTTCTATCACTTTTCAAGCAGATCGGTGACTTCAAAAAGGGTATGAATGTTGGGAGGCGAGGTGGGAGGATCACACGAAGTCAGGAATTTGGGACCAGGCTGTCCAAGAAGGTGAAACCCTGTCTCTACCAAAAATACAAAACCTAGCTGGGTGCGGTGGTGCACGCCTGTAGGCCCAGCTTCTCAGGAGGCTGAGGCAGGTGAATTGCTTGAATCTGGAAGGTGGAGGTTGCAGTGAGTCGAGATCGCACCACTGCACTCCAGTCAGGGTACAAATAGCAGCTTTAGACTTGATCCTGCCAGGCATGACCACTGGGCATGTTCAGCAGCGGATCTCCTGATTCTGCCTCAGTTTCCAGTGTCTTCTCAGAGGGCTGGAGTGGAGCATCTGAAGTCAGGGCTGGATGTCTTGCTGCATAAATACCCTCTCCACTTCCACCTGTGCCGTCAGCCTGGATAGGGAGAAGACTCATGTCAGGGGAGAGCCATCTTCCTCCTAAAGCCCCACCTGTCTGATGGCTGAGATTTCTGCCTCATTTAGAGAACTCCCAGGGGCCCTCGTATGTCTTGTTATTTGCTAAATGTGCAAGCACAGATTGCCTGTACCTCCCCTCAGACCTTCCTGCTGCTCCCTGTAGAGCTCTCTGAAGCCTGGAAATGTTTCTTTGTCTTTGAAGAAATTCTAGCTCCATCCGCCCCAGACTCATCACAGCTACAGTAACAGCCAGTGCTCTGTAACTTTCTGGAGCCTGTTCCAGCAGACAGGAGGCCCCTTCTTCAAGTCCTCTTTGTAACCCCATACAAGATGAGGAAAGTGAGGCAGGTGAGCTCATGAATACAAAGTGCCAGAGATTGGGTTCAACCTCGAATTCCTGGGCCCAGGGGTTCGAGGCTTGGGTTCAACCTTAAAGTGTGTGGGATTTAAGGTTGGTGTGGGAAGTGTTCTGTTTGGCACCCCCTGCCCTGCTGTGTGGGGGTTGGGTCCTGGGTTGACTGGAGAGCCCCAGTTTACGCCTGCTGACCTGACGCATTTGTGACTAGTGCTCTCTTTAACTGCAAAGTGTTGTGGTTTGGGAGATAAATTCTGTGCTCACCTTGCTCACGTGCACCCTGAGGAAGCTCTGACACCACTGGGCAGCCTCTGATACATGCTGGAGAAAGCCGGCGCTAGGATGTGCCTGTCAGCAGGAAGAGCTTTGAGCATCTACATCCAGATGTAGACATATCTGTACACATACATTCATATACACACATCCGTATATATACACGTCTTTACACAACGTCCTCACACACTTCTGTATACACACACATTCATACACGTGTCTACATATACACACATCCATGTACATGTCACCATACACACACATCCATACACATTCGTACACACATATCTGTGTCTTTCTGTATCTCTCTATACCTACACATCTGCACATATCCATGTACAGATCCATCTGTACACAGATGCATACACATTCGTACACACACATCTGCACACATGTCGGTGGGGACCAGGGAAACACAGCATTAAGTAGTGACGGTCTGGTAATAGCGAGTATTGTTTTGACATCTTTTGGGTGAACTGACTAACTAGTGGCTGTCAGAGGAGTGTGTGGGGTGTGTCTGCAGGTTGGCGTGGCTATCAAACATGGCATTTGTAGTTGCTCATGGCTTTTCTAGAGGATCTCCTATGTGGGGCCTTCGAGTATAGTGAGCTGTCCCCGTGGCTCACCTGCCAGTGCCTGCACCAGTGACCAACAAAATTCTGGCTTCACGGTCCTCAAGGACTTTGGATTGTACGGTACAAATGCTACTGTGACATCATTGGACGTGTCTGGTCACCATGTGGAGATCAGTTGCCAGCGGTGGGATGAGAGCCAGGAGAGCCAGGAGGATGTTGCAGTCAGACAGGCTCTATGACCAGGGCTGGAACTGGTGTGCAGCGGAGGTGGCAGATGGGGTTGACTCTAGTCACATTCCACAGCAATGATCGACTGAGTTCCTGACGGATCCAAGGAGGGGGTTGTCAAGGAGAGAAGAGAAGTCCTTTGTATTTCTGTCTGGGTTTATAACACAGGTTTCTAATTTTGAGAAATCCAGAGTTTAAAAAATTGGGGAAGGGCTGGGCATAGTGGTTTACACCTGTATTCCCAGCACTTTGGGAGACCAAGGCGGGCAGATCGCTTGTGCTCAGGAGTTTGAGACCAGCCTCGCCAACATGGCAAAACCCTGTCTTTACTAAAAATAGAAAATTTAGCTGGGCACTGTGGTATGTGTCTGTCATCCCAGCTACTTGGAAGGCTAAGGCAGGAGAATCATTTGAACCCGGGAGGCCAAGGTTGCAGTGAACCAGGATCCTGGCACTGCACTCCAGCCTGGGTGACAGAGGGAGACAGTCCTCTCTTCGGTCCCAGCTTGTGTGATCATGGCTGGGCTTGCTGGCCAAGCCTGTCATTTCAGGGCAAGAGTGACCTGCAGCCACCCATGGTCGGCAAGGCCGAGCAGTTCCAGGAGCAGCTGGAGATGAAAATGGTGATGGGGTCATCCCTGTCTTCTTTACAGGGAACCTCACATGGCAGGCGGGCAGCAAGCTGGCCTCTCCACATCGCTGAACCATCTGCTGAGTGACCAGGCCCACATGACAGGTAGAAGATGAGACCTCTTTTGCCCCATCTCCTCCATGACCAGGCTACGGTGTGGGCCAAATGCCTCCTGATGGTCCTCATCACCCCAGCCTCTCAATATCAACATCCCATCTAAGGACAGACGCAGGCTCAGCGTGAACCCCCAGAACCTCCCAAAACCTCCAACTGCCCCCACAAACCTTCAAATAGCAGATTTTGGGCTGTTTTTATTCTCACCCATGGTAAGAAACACATGTAATATTTTGACCTCAAATACACGGGGCATTTAAAACACACACTCACAAGCTGAGCAGGTGCTGGCCCTGGGCCAGAGCCAGGGTGGTGACAACTGGGTGTGCCGCTTATGTGTTCTGAAAGATTCCAAGATAAGGACAGGAGCTGGGGCTGGGGGCACTTAAAGCGGTGGCTGTTGACCACCTCATGTGGGTGCTTGGGAGTCATAACAGCTGGCCCATTTCCACCTGTGTGTTCTAGATGACCTTCAGTGTTACAGAAGCAAAAGCTTCAGAAGGTGAAATTTACTCAACAACCCATGATGTGTGGTTAATTCTTTTGTCATTTGTCCTATTTCATTTTCATTCTTTTTTTCTTTCTTTCTTTATTGAGACAGAGTATCACAGTGTTGCTGGGACTGGATGCAATGGTGCAATCTTGGCTCACCACAGCCTCTGTCTCCTGGGTTCAAGTGATTCTCCTGCCTCAGCCTCTCAAGTAGCTGGGATTACAGGTGCCCACCACCACACCTGGCTAATATTATTATTATTATTTGTATTTGTATTTTTGTAGAGACGGAGTTTCAGTATGTTGGCCAGGCTGGTCTCGAACTCCTGACCTCAGGAAATCTGCCGGTCTTGGCCTCCGAAAGTGCTAAGATTAGAGGCATAAGCCACTGGGCCCGGCCTCATTCTACTTTATTCTTGGGCCAAGCACCGTGTCCAATGCCTACAATCCCAGAACTGTGGGAAGCCAAGGCAGGAGGATTGCCTGAGCCCAGGAGTTCAAGACCAGCCTGGACAATATAGTGACACACCTGTTTCTACCAACACACGTGCGTGCGCGTGCACACACACACACACACACACACACACACACACACACAAATTAGTCAAGGTGGTGGCACATGTCTGTAGTACCAGCTACTTGGGAGGCTGAGGTCGGAGGGTCCATTGAGCCTGGGAGGTCAAGGCTGCAGTGAGCCATGACCAGGCCTGTCGGTGGCCGGTTGAGCAGGCACAGGTGTTGACTCTTCAAGGAGCGTACAACACCAAGACCCCTGGGGTATCCTGAGTCCCCTCTTTGCCTGGGGTTGGGGGTGTTGGTCCCTGGTGACTGACCCTTTCACCTGCCTGCTCTCTCTCCCTGCAGCACGGCTGGAAAGGAAGGAGGAGGATGGACGGTAGGTGGCCGCCCTGGATGCTGAGCTCTTCGTGCCAGGGCTGGCGGGGCTGCATGCCCTTGGCCTGCTGCAGCAGTGGGGCTGACTCTGGACCAACTCCCCGAGGATCCAGTACAGCCTCCTGGGTAAGGCACCACACGCCTGGCTGTGGGGCAGGTGGAGGTGGCAGGGCCTGCCCTGTTTCCTGTGACTGTGGCTCTGTGAGCAAAGATAGGCTGTCATCACAGGATTTTCCATTAGTCATTCTGTGGGCTCTAAGTAGGACTTAGTATCTGCTCACTAAAAAAAAAAGGTGTGTCTGTTGAGGGATATTGCTCCATCTCTTAAGACCTCCCCATGTGCAGGTTCCAATGGAGTGACAGGTGAAGCGGAGCACAGGGCTGGGAGGATACGGCTGAGGCCAGGCTGGGCTGGGCCCTCCTCCTCTTGGAGCCCTGGTGGAGGGCTGCCTGGCAGAGGGGGGCAGGGGTCCCTTAATCGATCTTCACAGCTCAGGCAAAGCAGCCAGTGCATCAGTGCAGCACCAGCCGGAGGCTGCAGACAGAGAGCGGCTCAGACAGTGCCTACAGGCTGGAGCTGGGCCACGAGCTCCACTGCACACAGATCCCAGCCTTCAGCCACAAGGTGGGTGCCCAGGCCAGGTGGGACATCGAGAGAGAGCACCAGAGTCTGGAAAGTGGTCATCTGAGTACCCTGAGCTCACCCCCAAAGAGATGAACTTGCTCCCAATAGCATAGCCATATAGGAATGGATCCAGGGCTGGCACTTCAGCCTCAGTCTTATGTCTATTCATCCAGGGTTGCTTCAGCCCAGGAGGCAGAGGTTACAATGAGCCAAGATGGTGCCACTGTACTCCAGCCTGGGCAACAGAGGGAGATCTTATCTCTAAAAAAAACAATAATAAATTTAAAAAAAAAAAAAGCAAGGCCAGATGCAGTGGCTCACGCTTGTAATTCCAGCATTTTGGGAGGGTGAGGAGGGTGGATCGTGAGGTCAGGAGTTCAAGACCAGCCTGCCCAACATGGTGAAACCCCATCTCTACTAAAAATACAAAAATTAGCCAGGTGTAGTGGTAGGTGCTTGTAATCCCAGCTTCTCTGGAGGCAGGAGAATCACTTGAACTGGAGGCGAGCTATGGGAAGCACTGGGATGAGATCAGCAACAAGAGGCATCTCCGTGTCAGCCAGACCTTCAAGAATGACTCGGGGCCCTCCCTGAGCAATCACTTCATGGAGGTAAGCCTGGCCACTGCAGCAGAGTCGTGCCCTGTGAGTCCAGTGTGGACGGCGGGAGCTAGGAAACCCCTCATGGCCCTGTGGCCCTGGCTGCAAGGATGCAGACAGCTAAAACTCAACCTTGGTGACTTTCCCTCTTGTATCTCCAGCCCCACGTCCCCAGGGGTGAGAAATGCTTGTCACAGTGCCAGGGACTGGAAGGAGGGCTTGGGAAACACAGATCTCCAACCACAAAAATGCATTTTGGAACCAGCAGTTCGCTTTTAGTTTTTCCCGGAGTGGGGGTTCTTTTGCTGAGTTGGAATGATGGCGTGCTCAACAGCTGAACAGGTGGTGGTTCTTCTACAGCATGCATTTAACTTTGTACATTTTTATTCCTTTTCATATCCAGTCCTGCAAATGGTGGTGGTTTCTTTTTTTTTCTGAGATGGATCCTTGCTGTGTCACCAGGCTGGAGCACAGTGGCACGATCTAGGCTTACTGCAACCTTTGCCTCCCATATTCAAGCGATTCTCTTGCCTCAGCCCACCAGGTAGCTGAGATTACAGGCATGCATAATGCCTGGCTCATTTTTGTATTTTTAGTAGAGATGGAGTTTCGCCATTTTGGCCAGGATGGTCTCGATCTCTTGACCTCGTGATCCACCCGCCTCGGCCTCCCAAAGTGCTGGGATTACAATTGTGAGCCACTGCGCCTGACCTAACGTTCTTTTTTTGTGGGCTGCTGTCTCATTCCTACAAGGTCTCCAAGCTAATATCACTTATGCCTTCTGCCTCAGTTTCTTCAGTCCTCCACCTGCTTTCTTTTGAGTGTACAGCCTTGTTTCTGTGAAGCTCACTGCCACAGGGTCTCTTTGTGGTTCCACGATGAGTTCTTTGTGGCTGTATTGTTGTTAAATGCTCACAGTGACTGCCCCGACTGCCCTCCTGGCAGGACTAGGAACTTCTGGCCTCTCCACCATCCTGGGCTAACACCCTGCCCAACGCCAGGGTGGGCATCCCTCTCATTGGCTGTTGAATGTCACCTCCATATCTTCTCTGCTGTGCCAGAGTCCCATGGCCACCCACAGGACAGTGAATTTGGAAGAGTGCTGTTCGTGGCTGTCATTGACTACAGTGAGAGGAGGTAGTAGTGTTGGGGCAAGGAAGGGGGCCAAGGCAGAGTCTAGGGAACCAGGGCCAGCACCCAGTGTCCTCTTCCAGTCCCTGCACCTTCACACGGGATGCACTTGGCTGTCCCAGCACTATGTCACCCAGGGTGTTTAGTGGGGTTTCCACATTGGCAGGTGCTGCTTGGCTCAGAGCACGCTGTCAGACTCCTAGGAGGCAAGCAGGGGTTCAGCATAAACCACGTTTGTACAAACAGGTGCAGAGAGCCTTGTATCACTTTTAGGATTGGTGGGAACCCTCCCCCAATCCAAGTTCCCAGACAACCTGTGAGCAGGCCATGCAGAGGCAGCTCGGGTCTGCTGTGACAACTTGCCTGCAATCTCCAGTGCCTGCTGTTCTGTTTCTTTTCCCCCACTCCCCCACCATCTTAATCCCAGGAACAGACCCTATATCTCCTCGAGGACTGGGCTGGGCCTCTGAACTGCCCAGAGGCCTCATAGTGGGTGATGGCGGCCCATTGAAAGGCCCCTGACCACAATGAAGGATGGCTACCTGGAGGTGATGCTGCAGCCCCTGGAGGAGGTGTGGCAGGAGCGGGCAGAGGAAGCCATATAGTGGCTGCAGGCCTGGGAACCCGGGATGCCAGGCCACGAGGGTCCCAGGCCCATCAGGACAGCCCTGGGGGCCATGAAAGTCACCCTGGAGCTGGTAAGTGAGAGCAAGGATAGGTCGTGCAGTTCAGGACGACTGAGACAGCTCTCAGTGTCCCCTCCCTCTCCAGGTGGCCCACCAGTTGCTGTCCTGGGCTGAGGCCACATTCTCATGGGCACAGAAGAGGCTCTGCAAACCCCTGCTGGACCTATATCGCCTCACAGCCAGGTAACGCAGGGTTGGGAGTGGCGCATCCAGCGTTCCTGCCACGTATCTGGCGCAATGCTGAATGCTTCGACACAGGCTGACTCACTGACTCCTCTGACCACCCTCCACAGAGGCTTCTTCACTCCCCATTTCACAGGAATTAATTTTTGTATTTTTAGTAGAGATGAGGTTTCTCTATGTTGGCCAGGGTGGTCTCAAACTCCTGACTTCAGATGATCCACCCACCTCAGCCACCCAAAGTGCTGGGATGATGGCCACTGTGCCCAGCCACGATATGTTAAGTGAGGAAAAGACATATTAAACATAAAGTAGATCTCAACCATGTTCTAAAATAATAATAACTATATTTTATGAGTGTATTTATGCCAGGGACCAGGACTGTTTACATGTACTACTAGTGCACTTCATATTCACAATAATCCTATGAGTTAACACTATTATGACTCTCATTCTATGGAGGAAGAAATGGACAAGAGATAAAGTGATGGAGCCAAGACTTCAACTCGGGTTGACTCTAGAGTCTCAGATCTTAACCACTAGCACAATGTACAGAAATTCATTAAAATATTTAAACACAGTGCAGTTGAGTGTGTTGTCTACTTTAATTCCCTATTGTGTCATAGATTTTCTACTACTTTATTTCTCAAATACAATGATTTTTAAAAGGATCAATAATCACAAGACAGCAACAGTGTCCCTGAAATTCCCCTAGAGATGCTAACTACAAAATAAAACTTATAAATCATAATCCAATAACTTTAAATATTTTAGTACAGGAACATTTTTCTAAATGAATTTCATGTGGATCCATAACATAAGAAACAGATTAAAGCAGTATTTTATTATATCAATGTATTTTAAAGCTCAAATGGGGCTGCGTATGGTGGCCCATGCCTGTAATCACAGCACTTTGGGAGGCTGAGGTGGGAGGATCATTTGAGGTCAAGAGTTCGAGACCAGCCTGAAAAACATGGTGAAACCATATCTCTACTAAAAATATACACACACAATTAGACAGGCATGGTGACACATGCCTGTAGTCCCACCTACTCAGGAGGCTGAGGCAGGAGAATTGCTTGAAGCTTGGAGGAGGTTGCAGTGAACTGAGATTGTGCCACTGCATTCTAGCCTGGGTGACAGAGTGAGACTCCATCTCAAACAAACAAACAAACAAAAAAAAAAACCCTAACGTAGAACGTGTATAATGAGAACAATACAGTTCTTCCGATGAACACAAACTTTAAATCATGGATAATTAGGCAGTCTTATATCAAATTTGTTTTGATTGCATGGTATCAAGTAAAACCTGATTCACAAAGATGAGTAGATGATAAAGCATGTTTTGCAAATGATAAAGAATGTTTTCTGTGTGTTTTAAAAATAGTACATTAATGCTCTCTAAGAATTTAATTACACCTATCTATAAGTTTTAAAACTAGAAAATTTCTAAATTAATTCTGTAATAATGTTAAGGAATGTGAATACTTGGTAGCTGTAAGCTTTTTGGTAAAAAAGAAAACTTTACAATATGTACTAATGCTGATATATGCATGAGGCAGTCACGTTACTGCATAATGCAATTACTTCTGACAGTACTGAATGTGCTTATATAATGTTACAGGAGCAAACAAGCACCACCCTAAAAATTTCAAAATATCAACATAAAACTACAGCCTTACTAATCAATAACATTTTTATCCTTTCTGAGGAGAAAAAGAAAAAAAGTTTTTAATTAAAAAATAACCCCACCCCCTGCGAGACAGAATCTTGCTCTGTCGCCCAGGCTGGAGTGCAGTGGCATGACCTTGGCTCAATGCAACCTCCACCTCTTGGGTTCAAGCGATTCTCCTGCCTCAGCCTCCTTAGTAGTAGCTGGGAGTATAGGTACACGCCACCACACCCAGCTAATTTTTGTATTTTTAATAGAGAAGGGATTTCACCAAGTTGACCAGCATAGTCTCAATCTCTTGACCTGTGATCCGCCCACCGTTGTCTCCCAAACTGCTGGAATTACAGGCATAAGCCACCGCACCCAGCCTAAAACATAAAATGGTATTTAAAAAGTTTCAAGTCTATACACAAAGTGAGAAACTATTCCAAGGATTGTTGTCTTGGGTATGAACATTATAGACAATTTACATTTTCTTCCTCTTGCTTACTTTCTCTCAAGTACTCTAAATGCATTGCTCTTTTTGTTTGTAGGGTTATTTTTGTTTTTTTGTTTTTTGCTTTATATTTTGCAACAGAGTTTTGCTCTGTTGCTCAGGCTGGAGTGCAGTGGTGTGATCTCAGCTCACTGCAACCTCTGCATCCCAGGTTCAAAGCAATTTTCATGCCTCAGCCTCCCAGGTGGCTGAGACTACAGGAGCACACCCCACCATGCCCAGCTAATTTTTGCATTTTTGGCAGAGACGGGGTTTCACCATGCTGCCCAGGCTGGTCTCCTGACCTCAGGATATCCACCTGCCTCAGCCTCCCAAAGTGGTGCGGTTACACGTGTGAGCCACAATGCCTGACCAACTGTTTATGTTAAAAGTACTATAATTATGAACCACAGGAATTTGCAAAAAAAAGTACACAGGGAGACCCAAAGTATGCTTGCATAAAGTCCTCCAATGTTATAACTTATGTGGCTCTAGTACACCATCACCATCAGGAAACTGACCTTGATACAATCCCAAGTTTATTCAGGTTTCAACAGTTTTGTATGCAAAATGGGACTTGAGAATGCTAGGATTTGTATGTAGCATGTGTGTGTGTGTGGTTGGGTGAAATTTTATCACATTTGCAGCTTTGTATAATCACACCTGAGATAGAGAACTGTTCCATCCCTACACAGCGCCCTCATGCTACCACTTTACAACCACACCACCCCTCACCTCCCATTCCGAGCTCCTAGTAACCACTAAATCTGTTCTCTATCTCTGCAGTCTTGTTATTTCAATGTTACATAAATGCAATCATACAGTATGTAACCTTTAACTATATATATATATATACACATATATATGTATATTTGCTTTTGAGACAGTCTTGCTCTGTCACCCAGGCTGGTGTGCAGTGGTGCAATCTTGGTTCACTGCAATCTCTACCTCTCGGGTTCAAGTGATCTCCCACCTAAGCTTCTCCAGTAGCTGGAATTACAGGTGTGTGCAACCATGCCTAGCTAATTTTTATATTTTTTGTAGAGACACGGTTTTGTCATGCTGGTCAGGCTGGTCCTCAACTCCTGACCTCAGGTGATCCACCCACCTGGGCCTCACAAAGTGCTGGGATTACAGGTGTGAGCCACCATGCCCAGCCTTCACTCAGTATAACTCTCTTGAGATAACCTGGTGGTACAAATCAGTTGTCCTCATATATTAAAATTTAGCATGACATGCACTTGAG
>NW_022437471.1:0-39618 GCF_009761245.1 Sapajus apella
AAAAAAAAAAAAAAAAAAAAAAGTTGGAGGGGATGAGTTTTCGAGGGATTCAATAAAATAAAAATAACTGAGACAAAGAATATATAATATGCAATAAGCATGCCCTTAAAAAGCTAAATGCAAATCATCTGCAAAAAAACAAATCATGTTTTTAGTATCTATTATACAAGGGAGTTCTGCTACTACAAGATAACCGAAAAGTCAATTATCTGTAAAGCACTGCCCTTGTAATGCAAATAACCACTCTGGAAACTCATTAGGTATTCCAGGGCAAGGAGGCCCTGGAACAGGCGACCTGCGCCCTCTGGCTCACCCTCAGGACATATCTCAGTTAGGACACATCTCAGGCACCCACCTCTGACTGGGGATTAAAAATTCCTAGCCACTGACCTCAAAGTTGTGGCGTGGGGGAACAACTTTGAGGGAGGTGACAGGGCTGCTAAAACCCATACCCCCAAACCGAGGGTGTTACTCTTCAGAAAGCAGCGGCTGGGCCCTACCCAAGGCCATGATCTCGGTTCCTCAGCCCTCATCTCAGGGAGAGGCAGTGGCAGACCGGTGTCAAAGGTCCCTCTCTCCCCCGAGCAATGTCCTCCATCCCAAGCTAACACCAAACCAGCCAGGGAATGCGTGGGGTGGGGTGGGGTGGGATGCTGTGTGGCCTGGCATTGCAAAGACAGAGGGAGGAAAGGGGAGAGCAGGAGAAGGCAGCTCCCTGGGGCGCTGGGCCCTGCCCCAACTCTCTGCCTTAGGCTTCTCTGATGACACACACACCTAGGAGCTGAGCATTCACTGGGAGCTATGAGGACAGGGAGTCAGCCTCATGTGCTTAAAAACATTTTTTTTTTTTTTTTTTTTTTGAGATGAGGTCTTGCTCCGTCACCTAAGCTGCTCTCAAACTCCTGGCCTCAAGTGATCCTCCTAACTTGGCCTCCCAAAGCACTAGGATTTACAGGCATAAGCCGCAGTGCCTGGCCAAAAACAATTCTTTAAAAATATCAGGAAAAACTAAGAATCTGCTCCAGATTAAGGGAGACTTCAAACAAACAAGCAAACAAACTGGCCACCGGACATGTAATCTGGGGGGTTTCTCTCACAAAAGAGGTTGTGATGATTGGTAAAATTTGAGTAGGTCTAGGTTAGCTGGCATAATAATGCTGTATCCACATTAACTTCCTGATTTAGGTCACTCCTTTGTGGTTATTGACATGATTTTAGAAAGTCTACATTCAAGTATTTAGTAGTAAAGGACGTTTGCTACTTACTTTCAAATGGTTCAAATACAAATTACAGAGAAAAAAATGATAAAGCAAATGTAAAATTTTAACATTTGGGTATCCGGGTGAAGAGAATTCTTTGTACTATTCCTGCAACTTTTCTGAAGCCCTGAAATTATGGCAAAATTATATATATATATATGTTTTAATATATGTATTTTTTATTGTACTTTAGGTTCTGGGGTACACGTGCAGATCATGCAGGACTGTTGCACAGGTACATACATGGCAACGTGGTTTGCTGCCTCCATCCCCCTGTCACCTATATCTGGCATTTCTCCCCATGTTATCCCTCCCCAACCTCCCCACCTCCAAAAAATATTTTTTAAAAGAGTGATGTTACTGGATGGTATCTACGGCTCTTCCACTTCCTGTGAAAAGGTAACATTCCCCAAATCTTACAACAAGAAACAGGAAACAGGGTGAAGCATGCAGTCGCTGACAAATGGCTGGTCAGAGGCAGGAGAGGCTCCAGAACTCAATTCTCTGACTTATCCCATCCCCCTCCACCAGCCCCCAGCTCATCTAACACTCAAGGACACTGGGCCTCAGACACTACCCTGGGTACTGGACGACTACTGCAGAGCAGAGGACAAGGAAGAAGGGGGCCCCCTGGATGGTCTCCAGGCTGGGCAGCAGCCTGAAGAGGCAAGGCTGATAGGAGAGAGCCTGGGAACAGGGTCCACCCACTCTCCTCTCAAGACCCCTTCCCTGCACCCACAGAGGGCACAGACAGCCCCTGTCAGGTGCTCCCCAGAGGGCCAAGTCCAAGCTTCAGTAACACACATACACAAGTTCCAATCATGAACAAACAGGACTATGCAGAGCACTGACTCACAGCCTGGTCTGCAAATGAGTAGAGCCCTGGGAAGGCAGCCTTCAAGCCCTTGCTAACCCAGAGGAACACAACATATGGAAATCCTAAGCAAATCTCCTAAATAACTCCAGGATGAAGGAAAAAAATAAAGTCACAACTACAGATCTGAAGATTAAACAGTATCAATGAGAACAGTCGACATTAGAAAAATTGATGTTTCCATAAATAATTTTACTAAATGAGAAAAAAATAATTAAGGCTTCAATCCAAGAAGCTAGAAAATAAAAACAAAGAAAGGTAGGAAAAATTGAATCAGGAGGGATAAAGACAGAAATAGTGGATTAGAAAACAAAATGTAGTGGTATTTATAAATGAATCCAAGAGATGATTCTCCCGAAAACCAATAAAACAAACCAACCTCCAACAAGACTGGTTATTTTTAAAAGAAAAAAATAAATATTAGAAATGTAAAAGGAATAGGCAGGGCGCGGTGGCTCATGCCTGTAATCCCAGCACTTTGGGAGGCCGAGGTGGGTGGATCACCTGAGGCAAGAAGAATGAGACCAGCCCAGCCAACAAGGTAAAACCCGGTCTCTACTAAAAATACAAAAAATAGCCGGCATGGTTTCGGGGGTCTGTAATCCCAGCTACTCAGGAGGCTGAGACAGGAGAATTGCTTGAACCCAGAAGGCGGAGGTTGCAGTATGCCGAGATTGCGCCACTGAACTCCAGCCTGGGCAACAAAGAGCAAAACTCCATCTCAAAAAAAAAAAAAAAAAAAAAACAGAGAAATATAAAAGGAATATAACAACTATCTGTGAAGCGCTTTACTAAAAACTTTGAAAATATGAATTAAAGTCCCTGCATGGTGTGAATTGGGCCGGGGGGGGAAAAAAGAAAGAAAGAAAGAAAATATGAATTAAAGAACAATTTTCTAGGAAAACATATTCAAGTAGTAGAAGAAATACTGACAATATCAATCACCAGAGCCACTGGGAGCCACTGTCTTGAAGTCACCCAACCAGATGTGGCCAAACTAGGCACAGTCTCACAGTCTAAAGTCTCTGGATTAAGGCACAGAAATCTGAGTTCCAAATTGCTCCTCAAAATCATAACTGAACTGGGCACTGTGGTTCACACCTATAGTCCCAGCACTTCGGGAGGCCAAGGCAGGAGCATCACTTGAGCCCAGAAGTTCAAGACCACCTCAAGCAACACAGTGAGATCTCATCATTACAAAAAATAGAAAAATTAGCTGAGTGTGGTGGTACATGCCTGTAGTCCTAGCTAATCAGGAGGCTGAGGCAGGAGGAGTGATTGGGCCCAGGAGGCAGAGGCTGCAGTGAGCCACGATCATACCACCGCACTCCAGCCTAGGTGACACAGCAAGACCCTGTCTAAAATAAAAATAAAAATAAACCATAACCACATATCTGAAGATTGATTAGTATCAATGTTCATGAGGTACCTCTGATGATCACCCAGGTCTGGAAAACTCCTGGCCCCTTGCTACTCAAAAATGTGGGCCAAGGAACAGCAGCATCAACATGACCTGAGAGGATGCTCAGAAATATAGAATAAGGCCAGGGACAGTGGCTCATGCCTGTAATCCCAGCACTTTGGGAGGCCAAGGCAGGCAGATCACTTGAGGTCAGGAGTTTGAGACCAGCCTGGTCAATTTGGTGAAACCCCATCTCCACAAAAAAACACAAAAATTAGCCAGGCATGGTGGTGGGTGCCTGTAGCCCCTGCTACTTGGGAGGCTGAGGCATGAGAATCGCTTGAACCCGGGAGGTAGAGGTTGTGATAAACTGAGATCATACCATACCACTGCACTCCAGCCTAGGGCACAGATCGAGACTCTATCTTAAAAAAACAACAAGACAAAACAAAAAAGCAGAATCTCAGGCCTCACCCCAGACCCACTGAATTTGAAAATGCATTGTAGTAAGAATCCCAAGTTATCTGGATGAAGAAGATAAGTGGAGAAGCACTGGTTTGGCCTACACCTGCCTAATTGCCCTTTAATTCCTCTTAATTTGCAAAAGCAATACCTGTTCTGTGTTCTGTCTGGCACAGCCAAAAGAAAAAAAAAAAAAATAAACTGATTACTGGAGCTAGATGTGATCACACAAGCATGTGAAAAAAAAAAAAGTTTGGCAAAATTAAAAAAAAAAAAATTAAAAGAAATTTGCAATACTTGCCGAAGCATGATAAAGAGTTAATACCACTAATATATGAAGCTCTCTTACCATTCATAAAAAAAGTATACACAAAAAGTAGGTAAAGGAAATCAAAATAGATTCACAAAGAAAAAAGCACATCACAACTAAACATAGCAAGGAAAGATTTGCAAATCAAACATTTTGCACCCTTTTATACCAATTAGAAAAGAAATAGTTTTTATAATAAACATGTATTATTTTGATAATCACAGAGAAAAAACCAAAGATATTTAAAATTAAAAAAAAAAAAAAAGGCATCCTAGAAAGACTGAAATAGTAACAGGAGTTCTGAGTAGAAAAACTATGTACTTTTATATTTTCTCTATCTGCTTAGTTGAACTTTCTGATTTTTTCTACAGTTAGTTTTCATTCTTTGTAACAGACAATGGCAAAAAAGTTTTAACTATTTCCTAGAGTTTGATCATATCTGAAAGGTCTTCCTGTGTTTTCACAAGCATTTGCATAGCATCTGGCCTTTTCACAAACCATCATGCCATTTAAAGGCATGTCTTTTCAGTCCTGATCAAGTACTGGAAGCCCCAAACAGGCAGTCTCTTTTGTTATAGTAGTCCATAGGCCAGCAGTTCGCAAACTCCAGTGGGCGTGGGAATCACCTGTAGGAAGCTGGCTATGGATGCAGAATCCCAGGTCTCACCAGAGATCAACCCTGCCTGACCATGGAGGGGATTCTGACCCAGGTGGCCCCTGAACTACCTTTTGGGAACCCCCTCTCATAACCCTATGGGGCTGAGGGTGAGTGCAGACGAGGGAAAGGCCTCAGTTGGTTCAGAAACCAGGTCAACTAAGGTAGTCTCTTTCCACCTGGCCCATGAGCACATGCAGGCCTGGCCAGTCAGTGGTCAGTTCTGATGCTCTTTGAGAGGCCAAAACATGGATGGGGGAGGGAGTGTAGAAACAGACTTTGTCCAACAGGTGAGCTGAAGCCATCAGCAGCCCTGCATCGCAGCCTCACTGTCAGAATGTGCTCTGCTCTGGAAGGAGGCATCTGGAACAGCTCCATGGGTTCAGGGAGGTCCATTTGTCAGAGTCTCTGCTCAGTACCCCAAGAAGGCAGCTCCTCCAGAGCTGGCAGAGATGCAGCTGTGGATGCAGCTGGGGCCTCTTGCAGCCTCAGGGCCACCTGACTGGAGACTAACAAGCCCCAGGTGGGCACTGGGAAATGAAGTAAGAAACCAACAGGAGGGGGTAGAGGCAAACAGAGCAATACTTCCACATCTTTTCCCCAATCCAGCATTTCTTGAGTGTACTCTTGGTTCCACTCTTTCCTGGGAATTAAAGCAAACCAACAGAGGAGCCAGAGAAGCCTTCCTACGTCCTATCCCACCCTGAGTATGAAAGATGAGTGAGTGGGAAGGGGAGGGTGAGCACAGACCACAGGCTAAATGAATAACAGCTCACTGCTGCTGTCAAGCAAAACCCAGGGAAACCCCAGGACACGCTGAACCAGCTGCATAACTGCTAGAGGTACTGGAAATCAGCTCACGTCCTCAATCCCACCTTCTTTTTATGCAGGTGGAGAGGCAGGAATCCTGACCCCTGCTTAACAACAGCAGCGATTCCCATCTCTCCAAGGATATAGCCCTCAAGCCTCTCTGAACAAGAGGTGGGCGTTCCCTTGTTCCTGGGTCCCACCGAGGCAAGTAGACATCATCACCATCCTAGCTCCAGGGGCAGCAGAGACCAGTGTGGGGCGGGGACCTGAGAGTCTGGACACTGCCAAGGGTACAGAGTGAATTGGCATGCCCCAGACAGCTCCATCAAGGAACAGTGCTCCCCAATTACAAATAAAGGCTTACATATAAAATGCAAACATCAAGAGGGCACTGTGGCTCACACCTGTAATCCCAACACTTTGGGAGGCCAAGGCGGGCAGACCATTCATGCCCCAGAGATCAAGACCAGCCTGGGCAATATGGCAAAACCCCATCTCTACAAAAAATACAAAGAATACCTGGGTGTGGAGGTACGAACCTATAGTCCCAGCTACTAGGGAAGCTGAGGTGGGAGGATCACTTGAACCCAGAGGTGGAGACTGCAGTAAGCTGAGATCGCCACCACTGCACTCCAGGCTGGGTAACAAAGCAAGGCTCTGTCTCAAGGGGAAAAAAAGCAAATGCTATGATAAAGATTAGCACATGGATAGGAATAAACTTCATGTAGGACATATCGGGTTGAGGGGATGCATATACTATGGAGAACAGTAAAAGAAAAAAGAAAGGCACTACCATAAGAGAGGAGGTGACTGGGCACATAGGTCAGTATAAACTCTGCCTCCAGCCTTGATGAGTCCTCATCCCCTAAGGGAAGTTGCAGATAAGTTTGTTTGTGCTACCTTGAAATGACTGGAAACTAAGAAAGCAGTTCTCCCAACTAGTTAGCACTAATGAGGGTTAATGACAAGTGGGCTGTGGGTCTCAGGATAATAATGAGATACAGGCTTAGAGGGCTCCTCCCTGACGTCTGCATGTGGGAAAATGGCCCAGGACCTCCTTTTCCCTGTGGGGACAAGGCGGGTGCCCCATCTGTTATCCGGATCACAGCCTGCAGGCTTGGAGCCAGGGCTGCTTGAGATTCTGCTCCTCACATTGGCCCAGGCTGCCACACTTTGAAGAGGTGAAGCTCACTGCCTCTCTCATCAATCTGATGCCACAGCATTTATTAAAAGGATTTACTGCATGCTAGGCTTTGTGCCAGGCACTGGGGACATGAAATGGAGTGAGATGAGCACCCCACCACTAGGAACTCACACCCAGGCATACAGTATTACCACAGAGGTACAGACAATGTACCACGAAAACTTGAGGGAGAAAGGGACAGAAGTGTCAGAGAAGGCAGCAGAGGGCAGCTGGATTTCTAATATGCCAGCAAAGATGGGATACAAAGTATAACAGAAAAGATCCCATTCCCAAAGCAACAACAGCAGCTACAGCACACCTAGGAAGAAACTTCACAAGAAATTAAGAAGAAAACCTTCAAATGTTTCATTTATTTTGTTTGTTGGGTTTTTATTAGACACAGAGTCTCCTTCTGTCGCCCAGTCTGGAGTGCAGTGGCCACATCATAGCTCACTGCAGCCTCCAACTCCTGGGCCAAAGCGATCCTCCCACATCTGCCTCCCAAGTAGATGGGGGTATAGGCATGCACCACCACACCCAGCTAATTTTGTTCTATTTTTTGTAGAAACAAGGGGCGGGTGGGGGTCTCACTATGTTATTCAGGCTGATCCCAAACTCCTGGCTTCAAGCAGTCCTCCCGCATCAGCCTCCAAAACCACTGGTGCTACGGGCATGAGCCACCAAACCTGGCCCTAAAACTTTGACGAACTCACAAGACAGACTAGAATAAATGGAAAGATATACTTCCCTTTCTCTGGATAGGAAGACTCATTGTAAAGCTGTCTATTCCCCCCAAAATAACCTGTAAATTTCACGTGATTCCAACTGAAAAATCCCAGTATTTTTCACAGAACCTGACAAGTTGTTTATAAGCTTATTTGGAGAAATAAATGCTTTTTTAAAAAAGGCAAGAAAAAGTATGTTTTAAACCAAATTGTTATATAAAAATAGTGGTAATTAAAGCAATGGAATACACAGATTCAGACAAATAGTTAATGAAAGTGAAAGAGGCCTTAAAACATCCATGTGTAAGAGTATTTATGAAATGTTTAAGGTAGAACTCATAGACCACAAGGGAAGCTACAAATAATAAATAGATTGGGGATGATAGGCTTTCTATTTAGGGAAAGTTCAATCCCTATCTTACATCACATACAAAAATAAATCTCACCTTAGAAATATGAATATCTAAAATAAAACTTAAGTAAAAACAAGCCAAAATACTGAATTCTGGTTGTATAAAAATCAAATTTTTATGATAGACACAATGAAAGACCAAACAGGCCAAAATTTTTTTTCAAAATACAACAGAAGTTAGTATCAAAACCTTGATAATGATGAAAGCTATACTATGTTTTCTAATTTAAGAAGACAGAAGAGGGCTAGGTGTGGTGGCTCACACCTGTAATCCCAGCACTTTGGGAGGCCGAGGCAGGGGCAGATCACCTGAGGTCGGGAGTTCAATACCAGCCTGACCAACATGGAGAAACCCCGTCTCTACTAAAAACACAAAATTAGTCGTGGTGGTGCATGCCTGTAATCCCAGCTACTCAGGAAGGCTGAAAGAGGAGAATCACTTGAACCCAGGAGGCAGAGGTTTCGGTGAACTGAGATCGCGCCATTGCAATCCAGCCTGGGCAACAACAGCAAAACTCCATCTCAAAAAAAACAAAAAGATGGCAAAAGAGGTATCATCTCATTCCAGTTAGGATGGCTGTTACGAAAGACAAAAAACAAATGCTGGCGAGGATGTGGAGAAAGGGGAACTTGGTGTAATGTAATGTAAATTAGTACAGCCATCACAAAAAACAGTATGGAAGTTTCTGAAAAAACTAAAACTAGAACTACCATATGATCCAGCAATGTTACTTCTGGGTATACGTCCAAAAGAATTGAAATAGGTGTGTCAAAGAGATATCTGCACTCCCATGTTTACTGTGGCAGTATTGACAATGTCTGAGATATGGAATTGACCAAACTATCCGTCGATGGATAAAGAACAGGTGGTACACACACATAATGGAATACTAGACAGTGATTAAAAAAAAAACACAAAGTAAAAAAAAAAAACAAAGTACTGTCATTTGTGGCTACATGGATGAGCTTGGAGGAGATGTTAAATCAAATAAGCCAGGCACAGAAAGATAAATACCACATGTTCTCACTTATCTGTGGAAGCTAAAAGAAAGTTGACCTCATAGAAGCAGAGAGAAAATAGTGGTTATCAGAGGCTGGGGAGGGGAGGGGCGCAGGGGAAATAGCCAAAGATTGGTTAACACATTAAACAGTACAGCCAGATAGGAGGACTAAGTTCCAGTGTTCTATAGCACTATTGGGCAACTATAATTAACGATTTATTGTTTGGTTGTATGTGTGTGGAGTGGAGTACAGTGGTGTGAACATAGCTCACTACAGCCTCAAACTCCTAGAATCAAGCAATCCTCCCACCTCAGCCTCCCAAGTGGCTGGGACTACAGGCACACAACACTGTGTGGGGCTAATTTTAAATTTTTTGCTATAGAGAGAGGGGTCTCACTTTGTTGCATAGGCTGGTCTTGAACTTCTGGCCTCAAGCAATTCTGCTGCCTCGGCTTCCCAAGTAGGTGGGATTACAGGAGTGTGCCACTGTGCTTGGCTTATTGTATATTTACAAAGAGCTAGAAGAGTAAATTTTGAATGTTTTCAACATAAAAAAAAATTAATAAATGTTTACAGTGATGGATATTCTCATTACCCTGATTTAATGATTATACATTGTACACATGCATTGAAATATCATACTGTATCCCACAGATATGTATAATTATGTGTCAATTAAAAATAATAGTAAAAGAAAAAAAAAAAAGGAGAACCTATACATTTTTGTTGGTTTTTTTTTTTTTTTTTGGGGATGGAGTCTCACTCTGTCCTCCAGGCAGGAGTGCAATGGTGCGCCATCTGGGCTCACTGCAACCTCCGCCTCCCAGGTTCAAGTGATTCTCCTGCCTCAGTATCCCAAGCAGCTGGAACTACAGGCATATACCACCATGCCTGGCTAATTTTTGCATTTTTATTAGAGAGAGAGTTTCACCATGTTGGCCAGCCTGGTCTTGAATTCTTCACCTCAAGGGATCGTCCTACCTCAGCCTCCTAAAGTGCTAGGATTACAGATGTGAGAGCCACTGTGCCTTGCCTACATTTTGGATAATGTTTATCATAATGCATGTAAGAATCAGGTCTCTTTTTTCTTTACCCCTATCTAACAACACAGTGCCTGGCACACATGAGTTAGTAAAAGCTCTCTGAATTTTTTTTTTTTTTTTTTTTTTAAGAGACAGCGTCTTGCTCTGTAGCCCAGGCTGGAATGCAGTGGCCTGATCATAGCTCATTGTAGTCTCCAATTCCTGGGCTCAAGCAAGTTCATCTTTTGTAGAGATGGAGGTCTCACCATGATGCCCCCACTGGTCTTGAACTCTTGGCCTCAAGCAATTCTCCAACTTAGCCTGCCAAAGCACTGGGACTATAAGCATGAGCCACCATGCCCAGTCTAACTTCTTTAAAAAAAAAAAAAAAAAAAGAACACTGATAGGCCAGGCGCAGTGGCTCATGCCTGTAATCCCGGCACTTGGGAGGCCGAGGCGGGTGGATCACAAGTTCAAGAGAGCAAGCCCATCCTGGCCAACATGGTGAAACCCCATCTCTACTAAAAATACAAAAAATCAGCTGGGTGTAGTGGCACGTGCCTGTAGTCCCAGCTACTCAGGAGACTGAGGAAGGAGAATTGCTTGAACCCCGGAGGTGGAGGCTGCAGTGAACCGAGATTATGTCACTGCACTCCTGCCTGGCGCCAGAACGAGACTGTCTCAAAAAAAAAAGAAAAAAAGAACATTGATAATATATCTTAATATACTGAGAATATATTAAGAACTTGGCCAGGTGCGGTGGCTTATGCCTGTAATCACAGCACTTTAGGAGACCGAGGGGAGCGGGTCACGAGGTCAGGATATTGAGACCATCTTGGCCAACATGGTGAAACCCCATCTCTACTAAAATACAAAAAAATTAGCCGGGCGTGGTGGTGCACGCCTGTAGCCCCAGCTACTCAGGAGGCTGAGGCAGGGGAATCGCCTGAACCTGGGTGGCGGAGGATGCCGGGAGCCAAGATTGCGTCACTGCACTACAGCCTGGATGACAGAGCAAGACTCCATCTCAAAAAAAAAAAAAAAAAAAGAACTTTTGTGGATCAATAAAAAGACAATCTAAGAGTAATATAGATGTAATATGTAATGGACATAAGAGGTAATATACAGAATAAGTGCCAAATGGCTAACATTTTTAAACATTCTCAACTTTGCTAATAGAAGATATTAAAATGAGATATTTTACCTAACCAAATGGCAAAAATTAAAGACAGATAATTCCTCACTTAGTGTTGGTGGAGAGGTAAATTTGATAGATATTATCAAATTACCTTTGAGGAGGGTAACTTGGTAATGTCAATTAAAATTTCATTTGTATGATTTTGTTCTATACAAACAAGTAACCAAAAAAAATCTATGTACAAGCATATTGATAACCTCACCATTTATAATTGCAAAAAATATTTTGAACTGTAAATATCCATCAATAAGAAACAAGTTAAATTATAACACAGCCATAAAATGAAATACTCAATAGTATTGTAAAAGGCAAAGATAGATGTACTGGCATGGAAAGGTGTCTTCAACATATTTATGAGCAAATAAAAGACTACTAAAAAATAAGTATGGTATAGTCAGGAGTTCAAGACCAGCCTGGCCAACATGGAGAAACCCTGTCTCTACTAAAAATACAAAATTAGCTGGGCGTGGTGTCGTATGCCTATAATCCCAGCTACTCAGGAGGCTGAGGCAGGAGAATTGCTTGAACCTGGGAGGCAGAGGTTGTGGTAAGCTGAGATCATGCCATTGCACTCCAGCCTGAGAAACAAGACAGAAACTCCATCTCAAAAAAAAAAAAAAAAAAAAAGTATGGTACAAACAGATTACTGCAGGAAGGCAGTACATTCACGTACTCATTTTTAAGTCTGGAAAGATGTATAAATTGTTAATAGTGATTATACTGGGGTGGAGAAGAAATAGGGATTCTCATACTTTCATATTGTTTGATTTATTTAAATGGGCATATATTATTATCATTGAAAAGTCAAAACTTTCTTCATTTTGGAAAAAAGAAATGCTACCAATAGTTTCTAGGTTGAACTCAAAGTCCATCCTTTCTTCCTCTACCTGCCCATCCCTTTCTCCTGACCATCATGGCTCTCTAAGGAGTTGGGATAAAGAGTAAGAATCTCTTCCCCTGAGGCACTGCACCTTCTCCCTTGGGTGTGACCCTTGGTCCAGGTCATTCCTCTGATGACTTGAACAGGTTCAGACTGGGACAAAGAGGGCTGTCCCCACTGCACCAGGCCTTGTTGGACCCAGAGAGGGGAGACTGTGCCTTTATCACATGATCATTGTTACCCTATACTCTGCGCTCTAAGGGAGGAACCAGAAATGGGTTTTCAGAGGAGCCCAGGAGGTGGTGTGTAAGAGATGCCCACCATATTTTTCCCACTGTGGATCCCTCTCTTCGGTTCTCTCCATTCTTGGACACTCTTCATGGACTTGAAGGATCCCACTGGACCATATTTTCTAAAGCCTCATGAAAGATGCAGGGAGCAAGCCTTTAGCCTGCAGCCTTAGACCAGCTCAGCAGGGCCATCAACTCTGGGTCAAAGTCTTGGTTTTTTTTCTGGCACATAGCTTCATTTCTTCTGGTGCTAATGTATAGACTTTTCGAAATACTACCCAAACTTTCATTTAGGCTTAGGATATGCTCTCATTCTAGGCAAGAAATTCAAACTGATTTTGCTTAGAGAAAAATAATAATAATTCCACAGGTCCTGGTGGCTAAGCTGGAAGACTGTTACTAGGGTCCCTACTTGGGGGTTTAGAGACAAAGCCCAAAGGAGTCACCATGTACTCTGCTGCCTAGCTGTGCCACTGAGCCATGCGCAGGGACACTCTTCAGGGCCCCTACGGGGAGGAAGGGTGGTCGGGCTAAATTGGGGCTTGGAATTCTCATGCTGGGTAGACCATCAAAACCTCTCCAAGAACTCCAGACAAAAAATATCAAAACCGAGAGAATTAGGCCACAGTAGAACTTAGAGAAAATCATATTTTTAAATGTATTTGTTATCAAAGAAGAAAAAAATAGAAAAAATGTGCTAAGGATCCAACTGAGAATCCAGAAAAAGGACATACCAAATAAACCTAAGGGAAAGACGATAATTTCTGTAAGACTACAGCAGAAATTAATACTTTGGGAAACAGCCCAACTGACAGATCCTGTGTGCTTTTAAATTACATAAAACTCCAGCAAAGATACAGAAGAAAAAGAAAAAATACACAATTTTAGAAATGAAGTAAAAAAAAAAAAAAAAACACACACACACACACACACGGCTACTGAGGTAACTGAAAAGCAGTAACTGCAGACAGATTATGCTAATGAATTTGAAAAGGATCACTTTCATGGAAAATACAAAGTAAACATTTAGTAACATTAGTTATGGTGAGTAGTGGGGTGATCAGAAAGCTGCAAAGACCCATCCCTCAAAAAAGAATGGAATTATTATTTAAGCTATACTAAATTATATCAAAGGATAAAGAAAAAAAGCTTTCACAGTCACTAATATATGAAGTTACTATTATTCTAATACTAACATCTGACAAACACTAAAGGAAAATTATAGGTCAAGCTGATTCATAAATATAGATGCAAAACTCCTATGTTAATAAATCAAATCAAACAGCATGTTAAAAAAAAAAGGTCATTACCAAGGATAGTATATTCAAAGAATGCAAAAATAATTAAATAGAAAAAGTACTATTTGATCTTCGAACCATGCTAAACAGACGTGACAAAATCAAACATCCACTACTAATACGTAAAAAATTTCTTAATACAATGTAATGAGACCATTTCTTCAGCATGATATAGAAGAATTCAAACCAACAACCAGAAGACCTCAAACAATCAGCAATACCACACTTAACGGGTAAAACACTAGAGTCATTCACATCAAAGCGGAAAGAAAAAATACTAAGGAAAAAGATGTCCTCTACCCAGTACATATTTGGCAAATGAATTCAACATGCAAAGACGGTCCCAGGAGGGAGGCAAGAGTCTACAGACACAAGCATCAGCTCTGAAGTCAGATATCCTTGGCTTGGATTCCAGCTTCATCCCTTGTGAAACATCACCCTCCGGTCAAGCTCCTGGCCTGAATCTCAGTTTCCTTTCTGAAAGGTGGGGCTACTACCACCTGCCTCGAAGCTGTCCTGAAAACTAAGAGAGAACTATGAAAACTTTGTCTCCGTGTGCCTGCCCCGCACATGGTAAATGCTCAATAAATGACTGCCAGTTATCATGTAGATGAAAGTGTGCTACAATATGGCGTGACTCCATTTCTACAAACAACACTAAACAGGTATGTAGTACACAGAGAATAAAGTCTGGAGGGATATTCCGGTTAGCAATAACTATTAACTCATGCCTATAATCCTCACACCTGTAATCTTAACACTTTGGGAGGCCAAGGTGGGGTGGATCCCTTGAGCTTAGGAGCTTGAGAACAGCCTGGGCAACATGGTAAAACCCCACCTCTACAAAAAATATAAAAATTAGCTGAGCATGGTGGCATGTGCCCGTAGTCCTAGCTACTCAGGAGGCTGAGGCAGGAGGATGGCTTGAACCTGGGAAGCAGAGGCTGCAGTAAGCCGAGATAGAGCCACTGCACTCCAGCCTGGGCGGCAGGCTGTCTCACAAAAAAAACACAAAAAAATGACTAACTGGACTGAGAAATTATGGGCAAATTCCTCCCTTTCGATCCTTTCTATTTTCTTTTATTTTCCTGTTGCTAGAGATGGGGGTCTCGCTATGTTGCCCAGGCTTATCTTGAACTCCTGGCCTCAAGTGATCCTCCCCACTCTGGCCTCCCAAAGTGCTGGGATTATGGCATGAGCCACACACCCAGCCCTATTTCTATTTTCTAATTTTTCAAAAGAATATTTATTACTTACATGATCAAAAAAGAGAATAAGAGGCAAAAAAAAAAAAAAAAAAAAAAGATAAGATTTTTGGATTCACCTAAGATAGGGGACTGGGACACCTAAAGCCCAAGTGGCAAAGAAACTAAAGGTGATAAGGGAGAGAGTGACACCAGGGAGGGGCTGGAAGGGTCCCCTACCCTTCCCTGCACTCTATCACAGGAGGAACCCACTCAGTTTCAGGAAAGCTCACATAGGTGTGAAAAGTATTTAAAGGTATTCCCAGTGCAGGCCAAGCTGAAGCTCTCCAGGCCCAAAGCCAGCATGCAGTACTGTACTATGGCCTGGCCCGATCTTTGTCCAAATGCTGTAGAAATTCTGGGCAATGGAAACAGAGTGAGGGTACTTATTTCTTGAGCCAGGTGCTGATTACACAGGCATTTACTTGTGAAAATTCACCAAACTGTACACAGTATGTGCCTTCTATGTGTATGCTATACTTCAATTTTAAAAGTTTTTAAAAATTAAAAACTAAGGAGAAAATTCAGTTTCTATCATTTGCTGTAGTTTCCCACTTAAGTTCTGGTTTTAATAACTATGAACTCATGGAACAGTCTCATGAAACATGAAACATAACACTAAATCCCGTATTTTGTCTGACATGTCTGTCTTCACTTTTGCAGACTCTGTATTGATTACCATTAAAATTATCAATGAATGAGAAAAAGTTTCTAGGGCAATCCAGGGGTATGGGAGAGGGAGGGACACCCAAACTGGATATGGCAGCTGCTCTCAACTCTGACTGCACATTCAGATTACCTGGGGAGCTTTGAAAAATGCTGGAGCCCAGGTTCCACTCCACACCAGTAACAGCAGGCTCTCGGGTGCTGAGGCCCAGGAATTGATAGTCTCTTTTCTGAAATCTCCTCAGATGATTCTAATAGGCAGTTGGTGTTGGGAACTACCAAACTCGTTGAACAAGAGGGACCGGACCCTGGAAACACTCTTGGCAAGTTGAAGCATGGCCCTGTCTGTCCTGGTGGTGGCCGTGGGGGTGGGAGCATTTAGGTGAGGTAAGCTTAGGGATGAAGTGCCCTGGCATCCACCCAGGTCCTCCTCCACATCCGGCTTCCCCCAGACCTCTGGCAACGATCCAGCAGGGAGCAACGCTCCCCACATGGAGGCAGCAGTATCTGGAAGGTGACGGGGAGGGGCTTCCCAGGCTTCCCAGGGTGGACACGGAGTCCCGGCTTCTGGCTCCTAGCCAGGGTGTTCAGACTGCTTTGGCCCACTTGCCAGTACAGCCCTAAGACACACGCCACTCCAACCACACAACCCCAGAGCTCAGCCCTAACTACTACCCAGGGTCCAAATGACGCCTCTGGGAACCCACAGCTGGAAAACAGGAAACCAAGGAGAAATAACAGTGGGAGGAAGGGCCACAGGGCAGAGGTCGCCGTACAGCTCAACCATCAGGTAGGACCTGGCTCAGAGACCAATGGCAGGGCTAGTGAGGAGGAGGATGCCAGAAGGCCCACCTGCCCAGAGCTTCCAGCCCTCATACCTGAAGCTCTATGCCACCCTTGTCTTGAGCCCATTCTACCTAACTGTGCAGCAGGAACCCATGGGTTTGACTCTAGCAGACAGCTATCCTGGCTGGGCAGCCCCTTGGCATCTTACACGTTACCTGGATGATTGACACAGAGCCCTGGGCCCATGCTTCATAAAGCATGTCCTTGGAGGCTCTCTCTGCTCAGTCTAGGTTTTAGAGCTGAGATCAAAGCACAAGGGGAGGACCAGGGATGGACTGAAGCCATGAAGAGTGTCCTAGGTTGGAGAGGACAGCAGCAGAAAGAGATCCACAGTGCCAGGAAAAAAATGGTGGCTGTCTCTTGGGCACCACCTCCAGGGCTCCCCTGAAAACCCATTTCTGTATTCCTCCCCTAGAACTCAGAGCGTAAGGCAACAATGATCCATGTGGTGAAGGCACAGTCTCCTCTCTCTGGGTCCAGCAGGGCCTGATGCAGTAGGGACCTGTGCCCCAGCCTGAACCTGTTCAAGCCACCAGAGGAATGCTTGGCCAAGCGTCATACTCAAGGGAGAAGATGCGGCAGAGAAAGTTGGTCTGGGGACCCAGATAGTGCTCTCAGTCCAGAACCCCTTCAAGGGCCTCTCTCTGCCTCCTATAGGAGTTACCAGCCTCCCTTAGCTCTTCCCCATCTGCAGAGTAGCCAGCAGGAGTCAGAGATGCAGCCTCTCTGAGGTACAGGAAGGTGGACTGGCAGGAAACGGCTCCTTCTGTAAATTCCATCTGCTTAGTAGGGCTAGGAACCAAGGCCTGCAGGCTAGAAAAACACTCCTACGGACAAGGATTTTGGGAGAGGCAGTGGATGCTGCAGAGGAGGCAAAGAGGACAACTCACTCAGCAGGGCTCACAGCACAGGAGCTCAGTGTCAGGGACAAGTTGCAAACCCTTTCAATGCCTTTGTTTCCTTTGCAAAGCCCATGAGGTTAGGATTACAGTGTGTGGGGGGGGGGAAATGCCTGGAGGCAGGGTTGAGAAATCCAATTACTTAAGCACCAAGGGCGTAAGAGTTCCAGGCCACAGAGGTAACCAGGATTTCTTTAGACCCTAATCTTCCTATCCTTGGAATGTTTGCCTCTTAAGGAATATTTCTGTGGCAAGTACTGTTACCTCCCCCTACCCCTCCCTTCGCACTCTCCTCTAGCTAAGGCAGTCAGGGTAGAAGAAAGTTAGTATTTTTACTTTTTTTGTCTAATCTTTAGCATCTCAAATAAAAAGGTCATAGATCCTCAGCAAGAGAAAAGTACAGGGAAGGCCAAGAAAAGTACAGGCCAAACTCATGCTGTCAGAAATATTGAGATGTCTGTGTTTGTAGAAATCAGGGCAGATTTTGCGATCAACCCCCAGAGGAAAAAGCGTATACCTCTAAGTTATTAAGAGCCACCACATGGAAAAAGCTCAAAATTCAAGGTGGCCTGCCTGTGGCAATGGCACTTTAGTCTCCTGCATGTTCAAGTCCACACTAGCAGCCACAGGAGACTTGGCCTCCTCTTCAACTGTTCTCTTCCTCCAAGGCATGCAGTTCACACACACACAGTCCTGCCCTTTCAGGGGCTCCAAGGGCTCTGACGGGCCTCCATCAGGTTCCCAGACTTGCAGAAGTGAAAGAGAAGGCAGGAGGCATCCTTTTCTACAGAAGCTGAGATGCAAGTAAATCTTTTGGGGAACTCAAGAGAATTTCTGGGACAAAAAGATCTCTACTCTTTCAAGCGGAGGCTTTGTCTATAAGATGAGGGTATAGAAGAGTGAAAAAGTCATGTCCAGAAAGGGTGAAGAGGCATCAAAACAGAGACCCTCAGCTGTCCCAGAAAAAAGTTCAAAACCAGTGCTATTCAGGATATGGCCCATCAACTGCTTAACACCAATCCACCGCCACATACACACAAGAACCAAGAGGAAGCCTTTAGGAACCATTAGAGCAATTTAAAGCCACCATGACATCCAAGGGCATGATCACTAGGGTCGTCTTACTTTGGATGGTGCTGGGCCACACAGGCAGCGAGCTGCAAACTCGCTGTACAAAGTGGGACCATGTTTGGTTTTGTTATCTTTTGGGAACACTGCAAAAACAAACCAAACCACAAAAACTGGTCCTTCCCCAGATTTAGTCTGAGAAAGAATTAACTTTGGAAGGCAACCCCCTCACTTTATACAGAAAGCTGAAGTCCAAAGACAATGAGTGACCTCCCCATGGCTAATGACAGAACTCAAGAGTAGGAGTAGAAAACAGGGAGGAAGGAAACTAACAATTGCACTTCTCACCCTCCTCCTCTCAGCCAGTGGGTCTCACTGAAGCCCCCTGAAGCAGTAAGGGCTGCAGGATCCACACTCTTAATGAGTCCAAGGCAATTTCAGGTTCATGGTAGATTGCTCAGGCACAGTATTTCCATCCAGCTTTCTGACTCTCAAACCCAACGCATCTAACGCCAACACGTGCCTTTCAAAACTAAGCTCCCTTCCCAGCTAGTCCATTTCTGACCCCACTGCCCTCCTCTGTCATTGCTAGATCCAGGAAACACTGACTTATTGAAAACAAACTTGGCATGTTGATTCTTCCTTCAAAGTCCCTTGAGGTTCTCTGAGCCAGAGAGAAAGCAAATGTAAAGTGCTGGGTGCATCTGGGGTGAGGATTCTGTCTGCCATGTGCGAGTTCACAGCCCCAAACACAATGTTGAAGTCAAAAGCATTCAATATATAAAACACAAAAGCTGCCACTGCTAGCTTTCCCACTCAAGAGTTATAATTTTAGGTATTAATAGTTTAGTCAATGTCTTTTACTTCCAATAGTTTCATGAGAATCAAATAACAATGATTTATCTTATTTTTCAGGACCTAATGTTGTACCTAGAACATGATAAACGCTTAGTGGATGCTGAAAGACAAAGGGAAGAAGAAAGGGGGAGAAACTAGACAGGGATGGGGGTCACAGTCCTAGATAGTACAATAATCTACAGATTTTAATCATTCAAGCTTTCCTTGCCTCCTATTTGCCTAAAAGCTTCCTAATCTAGCTCCTTCTCCAAAGCTGTGGAGAGGCTGAGAACAAGGGGGAGTCCTCAGCTAACTGCCAGATGCCCGGGTGTGAGAGGAAATGAGGCTGAAAGCCCAAGAGGTCAAGGGTAGGAAAGAGACGACTTAAGAGGATTGGGAGACCCAAAAGCTGAGCCAAACTATAGCCCCTCCCATACTCCCTGCCCCCACCCCCATCTAGCCAAACCATTTGCTGCAGCCTCCAGGGCATGGGAGGGGACTTGGCAAGACCACAAAGCCCAGTTCTAGCAGAAACCTCCATCTGCAGCTGGAGGGAGCCCAGTGCCCAGGCCCCTCCACACCAGGCCCAGCTAACGGGCTGCAGTCATCCTCATAGTGGTCCCTGAGTGCAGCTCCAGGGCCCCTGCACCACTTTGGACAGAAGGGCTCTCCCGTCAGTTCACTCATGTGTATATCTTGCAAGACTCTCTCCCTCTCCCATGACATTCAAAAAGGGTGAGCGTCACCAAGGAGATATAGCTAAGCTTTAGACTCCAACTCCAGCTCTTATCATAGATGGAGAAAGCCCCCTCTTTCTCTCCATCCTCAAACTCAACTCTGAAAATCTCTTGCTTAGTTCCTTCGCTGCTCTAGCTTGACATGCTCACCTGCTTCCACATCTCCCCAAGCTGGCTGCTGATTGTAAACATACCCAAGAGAGAAGGGGTGGGAAACAGGAAGGGAGGAGCAAGCAAGAAACAACTAGTGGGAAGGACCAACAGTGTATAGAAAGTTGAGGATCACAGATCCTTGACAACAGGTCATTTTTTGCAGTGGTCAAAAGGAGAGACAGAAGGCAGAGATCCTGGGCACAAGCCCAAAATAGTTTCCAGACATCCTCAGCCAGTCAAGGGTTCCCATGGGGCAGAGTGTGGGAGCCGCGTGGGAGCCTTGAAAACAGGGTAGCCCGGTGTTCTCGGCACTGGGCACTCACTCCTCTCCAGGCTGCCAGGGAGGAGGTGGCAGCAACAGTGTCTGCTATAGCACGTTCCTTGGGATATCATGGGTGGACATGTAATACACCAAACAATAAAACATCAACTTGCATTTATCAAGCTTAACTCTGTGCCTATGCTAGGCACTACGTAGACTGATACATACATCATAGATATTCTTGAAACCCTGGCAGGACTCAGCGCACAGTATATGTGTCTATTCCCACTGGCTGCTAGATACCATTCTCCCATGGGACCTCCTCAACCAGCACCCATCTCATGGGAACACAGGTGGTGACACCCCCCTTTGTCTTGTGTTCCCAAGTCTTGGTCTGATCTCATACCAGTCCAAAACAAGCTCACACATCAAACATATCCTTCTTACATCACAACCTGATAATGGAAGAGCCTCTGGCAAAACTGCCTCTCCCTGGGTATGCGGGACGCTGTAGCCAACTGGCCACCTAAGGAAACTCTATGAGGTGAGGTGGCACTAGGGACAGAAGACTTAGAAGTGAGTGTTTGCTGGCAGTGCCCGAGCCACATATTGTTTCTCAGACAGACAACTGAACAATAAAAACAAGCATAGATACAATCTCAGAGTTTTAAAAACTCAGCCGGTTCAGGCCCTACTCTGAAAAGGGGGAAGAGGGAAGACTTGTTAGGAGGGCTTCCTCTGGATTTTCAAGTAGTCCTTGCCACACGGCCACAACACTAAGGGCTGGGGTATTAGGCTGGGAGCCTCCAGCAGGACTGCGGAAAACCAGCCACCATCTGGAGCCAGCTGAATGCAGGCAGGGAGACACAGAGAACACACTTGGAAAGAGCTGAGGAGAAGCGGGTCTGCCAGGGAGCCATCACTACAGTGGGAGGGGGTGCTTTTGGGAGTAAACAAACCTGCCAGCCCGTCCTTTTTCCCAGCACAGAGGGAAGCTCTAGGCTGACAAGGCTGGAGATACAGAGGAGGGAGGGGGCTGCCCCCTCCCTGAGTCCATCTGTCCTCATCCCCTTGGCCTGCTTTCCCCAGGCTGGGAGAGAGAGCAGGTCTGTTCCATGATCTGTGCCCACACCCCTGCAACAGCACATGAGGTGATTACAACTCCTCCAGCCAGCAGTAGGAGGCCAGGGGAGGAAGCGGAGGTGGAACCTGGAGGTTCTGCTCCAGAGAAGAGCGTGGAAGAGTATGTAGTGAGAGCCAGCATGAGGTGAGCTCAGCTCTCTCCTCCCTACTCACAGTATCAGCTGTACCAATTGCCCTCTGTTGCCTTCGAGTCTCCCACCGCCTCATCCCAGGTGATCACCCACTACTCCCAGTCTCAACAAAACACACCCACTCGACAGGGGAGCCAATGCCACCTGGCTCCTCCTTCCCAGGAGCTGCTCCAGAAGCAAAATTCACACCCTTCCCCAGGCACTTCCTTGCCTCAAGTTCCTTGGGACAAATCCAGGGAACTATCCAGGCCTCCTGATCCACCCTGCAGCCTTGTCCAGAAGCCCCTATCTCCCACGTGGGAAGCAGAGCCCCTATCTCCCACGTGGGAAGAAGAGTCCCTCCCTGCCAGCATCCCTATCCAGTCAGTGAGGTGGCAGGATGCCGCTTCCAGCACCTCCACGGAGCTTCCCACAGCTTTCCCAGGAGGCGGGAGGAGAATTTCCAGGGAGGAGACTAAGAGCATCTGGGGACACTAGCAGCTCACCCACCTGCTACCCAAGCAACCAAGATCCCCAGCTCCCCGAAGACTCCTGTGGTTGAGGGGGCAGTGGGCTGAGGCAGGGCAGAAATGGGCTTCCTCTCTGCTAGGAAGTCCCATAAGCCCTGCCCCTGCCCACCTGTCCCCACACTCCTTCCCAGCCTCTCCCTTCTTGGACTTGAGAGGCAGCTACGCGGAGCCCTTTCCAATCTGTTTTCTCTGCCCTGGGCCAGCAGAGGATACTGCTGAGTAATCCCAAACTCACAGTGGCTCCTCAGCCCTGAAAAAGGGGACAAGCTCAAGGAAACCTACTGATCTGGTCCATGCCAATCTGGGAGGAATATCTGGGAGGTTTCCTAGCAATGGCTGATACTCCACTGGACTCTCCCCTCCCCTGCCCCAAATACCCAAGCTTCCCCCCTCCCTGCGCCCCAGACAACCACAAGGGGAAGTTCAGTGCCCCCTTCTCGGCTTCCCACGCACCTGGGAACACTCTCTTCCCAGTCCCCTAGACACCAAGCCACACAGAGTAACAGTAGACGCCCGACGGATTCCCAGTCATGATGTTGCATCAGCCCCCACCCTACCCAAAATATCCTCACCCCCACCACCTCCTCTCCTCTCCAGTCATCTCCATGGTGACAGCAGCATGACTAATGACACCCTATCAGCTTCAGACTCAGGAGCGCATTTCTCCCTCCCCCTTACGCCCCCCCCCCCCCCCCCCCCCCGGGATTTCTGCAGATTGGATGCAAACCAACAGTGCCAGGGACATTCTCGAGAGATTTCCAGAGGCAGGGGTGGGGAGTGGGTTGCATGTCTTAAAAAAACAAAACAGTTCAACAAACCAAACCCCAAACCCCAACTGCACCCAAAACCATCCAGCTGAGAAAGCAAAAAGAATCCAAACAAAACCCACACAGGCCTGAGAATTCATTGGCCGCCCACACCCCCGCCGCCCCTCCCCCTCAGCTGCTGCTACACACACAGTGGGAGATTAAGGGATCACCAGAGGAGACCCTTTATTTTTATCCAATCCGGTCAAACACTTCACCGCCACCACACACACGCGCACACACACGCACGCACACACACAAGGTACCTTGACAGCCGCTCCTTGTCCCCACGGCCCGGCTCCTTCACCAGCCTTTATTTCCACCTGCAAAAGAAGCCAGAGGGACGTGTGAGCCAGGCGAGTACTGGGAAGGTAGCAAAGTCCTCCTGCTACAGCCCCCAGCCTCGCCGGAGGGGAAGGAGGTGAGCGGGAGGGGAGGCAGCCGGGGCAAGAAAGGCTATCGGGGACCATCTTCCTGCCTCCAGCTGCCGCCCAGATCACGGCAGACGGACTCCCTCACCTTCCAGTGTGTTTTTGTTTTCATTTCTCCTCTGAGAAGCCCCCCAAGATCTGGGAGGCCGCCGCCCCCCCCCGACCTCCCGCCCGCGTCCGCCCGGCTGTCCCCGGCCCCGCGCGCTCTACCTCGGCCGGCCTCCTCTGGTGCATCGGCCGGCGGGCCTCCCATTATCCCCGCCGGAGGGAGCGCACGGAGGGAGGCACTGCAGAGGAGGCGGCGGCCAGCTGCCGGCTGCGCTCCCCTCCCCGCCGCGGGGCTGGTGTGCGAGGGGGGCGGCGCGCTCGCCAGCCAATCCCCGCGGCCGGCCCTGCCCCCGCCCGGTGGACCTGCCCAGCCAGGAGGCGGGGGCGCCACCGAGGGTGCTGCTGAGCCGCGCTGGCAGCTTCCCAGGCCCGCCGCGCCGCTCCCCGGCAAGCTGGGGCATCCCAGGGCACCCCCGGCCTCCTCCCGCGGGGACCCCGAAGGTAATACCCAGAAGGCGTCCTCTGCGCCTCCAGGGTCAGAGATGACAGACTGCGCCTCCGGGCGGGGCAGAGCGGAGCGCAGCGGAGCAGACGCTGGGGGGATTCCCGCTCCGCCACTCTCTAACCCCAGCAACATCCTGGCAGCAGCTAGGACAGCACCAAAGCCTGTGACAAGGGCGTGAGGTGCAACAGCTCCTTCATCCTCAAAGAAGAAAAACCTAGGCAGCACGAACCTTTACTCCATTCTGCAGATGAGGAGATACAATAAGTGAAACAACTTACCCAAGGTGACGACGCAGCTAGGAAACAGCAGAGCCAGGACTCCGAGCCAGGTCTGTCGGCTCTGAAGACCATACTCTTAACAGCTATGCAGCTCTCCTCCTCCCTGCTCCAGCGCCCACCTCAGAAAACAGGCTCCTCGGAGCCCAAACCTCCTGTGTCAACCCTGCCTTCCTCCACACGCACAAACACCCACACCTCACTCTAGGATCACCCCCTACCCCCGCCAGAACATACCTACCCAAGACAGCCCCCCCCCACCACCCCACGATGAGTTCTCCACTCCTGGAGAGGCTACAGGAGGTACCCCCTAAGACCCCAAGGGCCCCCAGACCTCAGGGCTTCCCATCTCCAAGAAAGGCAGAGGAGGGGAGGTAGCCGAGACCCCAAGAGCTCTGCCCTTCCAGTTTCCAGACTCAGCCTTTGAAAGCTGCACCAGGAGGCTGAAAGTGGGGCCAGATGATAAGGGGAGAGGAGGGCCCTGCAATCTACTCCTGGATTTACTTCCTGGGCCACCGGGGGCTATTTGTTCTCTACCCCAATCCCTCCCTGTAGCTGAACACCCCCAAGCTTCTGCCTCCCAGGAAGGTGACTTCCACACTTTGGTAGCCACAAACTCCAGGCTCTACCACTACCTAGCTGGTTGTAACTTACCTCTCGTAGCCTCTCTTTGCTCATCTATAAAACTGAACTACAAATAGCAGCTACCACATCCAGTTTTGAGTATTCACTGCAAGTGAATCAATTTCCAGAAGAGCTCACTGGGTGCTCCTTCTCATTCTCACAGATGAATAAGCTGAGGTCAGGGGGAAGTGACTCACAGGATTCATTAGGATGTGCGACAGCCCCTGACCCAGTGATTCGCTCTCCTACCCACTCCACCACAGATGCTTGTTGTCCCCTCCCTGGGGGCTCAAAGTGGGTACTCAAAACAGGATAAGCTGCCTTTAGAGAGACAGCAAAGCTGGCCATCCAGTGAGGAGACTCCAGGAGGCATCAGGGCCCACGCCTGCCTCCCCCTGGGAACAAAGGGCAGCCCTCCTGGGCTCCTCCCAGGGTGGGGAGGAAGGCAGGTGGCAAAGCATGGCAAGAAACAGTGTCCTAAACATGGCTCAGGTCAAACAATGGGTTTCTGTGCCCCTCAACTTTGACAATGACCAGGCCAAGTGGGGTCCCTCCTTTAACATGGTCCCTAAAACCCCTGCCCTCCCACCCACCCCACAGTCTGCTGCTGGATAGGAGAGACAAACACTGCTTGGACAGTAACAATTAGCACAGTTGCTGCAGCGGCTGCCACAGTTTATCAAGCCCCTGCTACGTGCCAGGCCCTGTGCCAACCACATTGTCGGATCATCTTATTTGACTTACTCCACATACAACCTCACCTCTAACACGGCAATGGAAGGACTTCGCGATGTTAACTTACTCGCCTGTCAACACAGCTGGTGAGTGGTGGGCTGGAATTCAAATCTAGGTTCTTCTCTTTCCAATTCGCTAAGCTCTGTCTGTCTCTGCCAACTCCAGTGAGATACAAAGAAGACTGAGGTCACTTAAACCTGATCTCTTCCCTTTACGTCCTGGATCTAGTAATGTTTTCATGCCTCAGAGACTTCCCAGTGCTGCTCCTTCTGCCTGGATCCCTCTCCACCTCCCCGACCTGGCAAGCTAATATGGTACAAGGCTCAGTCCAAACACTGCCAGCTTCTCAGATCACCAAGCTCCCATGAGCATCATCCGCTCCTCCCGGGTCCTGACAGAGCAGTGTACTGCCTCATCCAGGGCACCAGTCACAGTGAGGCACCGTTATTTATTTATACGGCAGTCCTCCCCACGTGGGCGGGGGCCCTGTCTTCCCTACTTTCCTAGGCTCTGCACAGAACTGGAATGTGCTGAGCCAAGTTTCTGCACAAGGAGGGTGGAGAGGCAGGGGGCTGGGCCCTGAGATGTGGAGTCCCCTCTCCTGGTCGGCCTTCTCCCCGAGGTCTTCAAGGATCTGAGGGACACCTGCTGTCCTGGGAGTGCAGGACCTGCCAGAACTCAACTGTGATCTCCCAGACTTTCTCAATCAGCACCTATCTTCCTCAGCCGCCTGAAGGAGCCACAGAGCCAAGTTCCCACCCCAACTCCTGGCTCCACTCATCTCCCCATGGTAATTCAGCCCTACCCCAAACACATGTCCCACCCTGCCCTCCAGCAGCCCTTGGCTACACCAGAGGAGGAGCCCATAGTTCCCCAGGTGGTCCACCTGCTCCCAACCTCATCTCACCCTGGCCTCATTCCCTCTTCTGAGGTTCGTGGAATGCTGGGGGTTCAAGGGAGTCACAGAGGTGCATGCCAGACCACTCTGCCTCCAGCTGGTACGCTCTCCACTCCCCTCTTGATCCTCCTCCTATCTCTACCTGTCCCCTTTTCTAAACTTTGTACTTCACAGTGACCATTTGCAGATACTTGGAACCCCTCTGCATGGGGCCAAGGGCCTCTCCCCTCCCCACCTTCCATTACAACCCCCAGACCCTACTGTGCTCCCAGCAGGAAGAACGGGGCCACAGACCTCCCCAATGGAGAGATGAATGGATTCACTCACTTCCAGGACACATAAAATGCCCTAACACTGAGAACCTCAGGAACATGGATACCCACAGGCCGGATTCCACACAGATATTCAAAGACCAAGGAGCACAGACACAACCAGACACATTCTTGGGGACATTTGCAAGAAATCAACCAAGCACCAGCCCTATGTCAGGCCTCACACCTAGAACATGATATACTACATCTGTTTTTGTTTTTTGTTTGTTTTTTTTCAATAGAGATGGGGTTTTACCACGTTGGACAGGTTGGTCTCAAACTCCTGACCTCAAGCAATCCACCCGCCTCGGCCTCCCAAAGTGCTGGGATTACAGGTGTGAGCCACTGCGCTTGGCGATATACTGCATCTTATTTAACTCTCTAAACAAGCCAATGAGACAGGAAATATTTGTGCCCATTTTACAGATGAAGAATTGGAATACAGAGAGGCTAGGAATCTTCCCCAAGGTCACACAGCCAGAAAATGAATGGACAGGGTTCTTGCCACCCCATCACTTGCAGCAGCACAGCCAAGGCTGCTCTGTGTCGCTCTATGATTTTCATATCCACCTACCTCTTCTAGAGCTGGGAGAGGGTAGAGGGAGACAGGCTTCTCATCCTCCCTCACCATGGCTGTGTCCTGAATGAGGTCACTCTTCACAGGGCTTTAGTTCAAAGCTCAGTTTAAGCCCTGCTTCCTCCAGGAAACCTTCTCTGATTATACCAGTCTTCTGCCAACCGATAGCACTTCTAACATTTCTCATCTGACTCTTGGTACTGTTATTTGTCTCTCTGTGTGTCCTGTATCCCCAACCAGAATGACTGGAGTCGTGCCTCTCCAAAGCCTCTGCAGGGCTGTGCCTATATTCCACACACTGAAGGCACTTGGAATTGACTATGAGAGAAGTCTGTGACCTCCTTTTCTCTCCATCACACAAAGGATCCTGCCAAAAAAAACCCCAACACCCCCTCCACCTTCAGAGCCTATGTTTGAAGTCCCCGGTGTCCACGCATCAATTTCCACCCAAGTAATTGCCGCCCATCACACACACATCATCCCCTATATTTGAAACTCTTTGCGGTTGCCATGGGAACTGCCTTTGCCTTCATTCACTGATCAGGCCTCACAATTAGCTTTGGCAGCGGAAGTCTGTGTCAACGACAATCACAGGGGGGAGGAGGAGGCTGAGGAGGAGGAGCAGCAGCAGCAGCAACAGAAGAAGAAAAGATGCTCCTCTCCTTGGAGATGCGGCAGAACCAGACTGAACCAAGGCACCCAGCAACACTCAAAGGAAACAAGTCAGAGCCAGCCAACAACTCCATCGTCGTGCTTCTGTACCAACAAACAGCATGCATCCAGGACCTCCCAGGCTGACAGGTAGCAGCTGACACTCTGCCTACATCCTACATGCCCTTCAAGATGCCTGTGGAAAGATCTTATAGTCTGTGAACCCCGTCAGGGTCTCCTTGACCCAAATTCAACAGCCTTGGACCACCAAATGTTTCAGGACCTAAGCAAATAACAAGGTACTGTATGATGCTATTAAGAAGGTGGGACACGAATGCTAAGCTAGAAATCTGGGGACAACCCCAGCAGAAGACTTCCAAGAGAAATTAACACACTGTGTCTAACCTTTCACCTCTAGGATCCTCAGGCGGTACCCTGCAATCTGTCCTCATCCTTCTACACCCCTACTGCCAGCATCGAACAGCATCTCTACACACTGCAAGATCAGGGAGGTGCTTCTCCCTCCTGGAAGTCCTCCTCTTCCTTATCCTTCACATGTCACTATAGTCTCGAGACATGTTCCTTCTCTTCCAGGCTGGGCTCTACGGGTCTAAAGGTGACTAAGGCCAGTCTCTGCCCTCAAGGCATCCCTCCCTTTCAGCCCTGTCAGAATGCACTTTAATTATTTGTTTTCATGCTTGTCTTCCTCCCCAGACAGCAGGATCATTAAGGACAGACAGAGTTAATGTGCCTCCCTTTACCCACCGCTCAGACACAGTGTGGCGCCTGCCAAACAGCTAGTCCCAGGCGAGGTTTGCTGAATGGGGCCCGGAGGGCCACCTGCTTGTCTATAGTTCAAAGCAGATGATGTCCTGCCTCGGGAAACTGAAGCAGCACCAGAGAGAAGGACGGCCCACCGCCAGTACAAGGGACCTTGTAGATCCTGGGACCCAGGATACACCAGGAAAGTGTTTCTCTCTCCTTGTCCTCCTGGCACCAGCTCTTCTCCCACTGCACCTCACCCTATCCTGCAGCACGAACACAGTACAGACTGGACCCAGCCCTCACAGAAAGAGTCTGCCATCCTTCTCTCTTCTCGGGCTCCAGGATCATTCCCAGCGTTATTAAGGGAACTGGGGCACAGAGAGCTTACCTTAAAGGGCAGATCAGTCAACCAAATATTAAGACAGGAAAGAGCCCACTTATGTCCTCCCCACAAGAAAAACTCAGAAGTGGAGCAGACTCTAGTCTAGTACTTTGTTACTTCTTTGTAACCCAGCGTCTCCGTACTCCTTTCCTGAGACTTCCCCCACCCAGCAGCAATTAGGAGGGGCAGGCGGCATAGGGGGGACCCACAGTCTGGCCAATACCACCAAATAATTCCATCCAATGCAACTTCCCATCCATTCTGAGAATCTAGAATTGCTGCTCTAGCAGCAGTGAGAGGTGCCTTATTTTGTCCGTTAACACCCTCGTTAGGTGTGGTGGAGCTAGGACACAATGGAGCTAGGATTCGTACAAGTCACAGCCAGCAGTACAGAACAGCCATCAACAGTACCCCAGCTGCATGCTCGTGCTACCTGAAGCAAGCAGGCAGCAACCCCCACACCTGTGGCCACCTGAAGGCCAGCCAGTTATCCCACAATGGGCTGCCAACCTTATTTTTTACCCCTCCTTCAGTGGTTATTAAAATTCAGGTTATTGAGCCAGTCATGATGGCTCACGCCTATAATCCCAGCACTTTAGGAGACCGAGAAAGGCAGATCACCTGAGGTCAGGAGTTCAAGACCAGCCTGGCCAACATGGCAAAACCCTGTCTCTACTAAAAATACAAAAATTAGCCAGGTGTGGTGGTGCATGCCTGTAATCCCAGCTACTCGGCAGGCTAAGGCACGAGAATCGAGAATCACTTGAATCCAGGAGCACTTCAGCCTGGGTGACAGAGTGAGACTCTGTCTCAAAAAAAACCCTTAGGTTATTAGATTTCCTATGCAAATGACAGGAGACAAGGTCACCAATGGGTCTGTCCACCCTGGGTGTGGCAGCAGCCTCAGCCCTGAAGACATAGGCAGAGGCCCAAAACAACATGAAGGGCTCTCCCAGAAACAGCCAGCCAGGTTGCAGCAGGACTCAAGGAAGATGAAGGGGTCTCTTTCCTTTCCAATACCTCCTCTCTTCCTGAGCACTGTCCCCTCATTCCAAAAGGAAGCTGTAAAGAAGTGAAGGGGAATGGAATGGGAAATTAGTGACAATTCCTGAGACCCAGAAGCTAGTCTCCTGGCCCGCCCTGTCACCACACTGCCTTTTCCAGAACAAGAAAACCCATCACAGAGAGGACAACTCAGGCAGGACCCAGGAGATAAGTTTGGGGCTGGAAGTCAACATGAACACAGCTCAGTGGGGCTGCTGACCAAGACTGTAGGTGGGGAGGAATGATTTTCCCCACTAGGGATCCTCAGAGAGCCTCTGGGTGGAACGCAACACCTCTACCCATGTATCTGTGGTCTCCCATAGCAGACAAGTAAAGCACAGCCCCGCCTTCAAGGAGAAGCAGTGGGCTGTGCCGTTAGAACCCAGGAAGATACTATTCAGAGACCTCGCCACTTACCTTGGGGTAGGGGCTGGGATCCCAAACCCTGAGAGCTGCCAATGCAGAAGCTATTTCCCAACCTAGAACAAGCCCTTGGTGAGGTTTCAGCCACAACATAGGGTCACTCTGATGCTGGCTCCCAGCACTGTCCTACAGAACCTCCTGTGATGGCAGAAATGCTCTCTATCTGCACTGTCTAATACATGAGCTATAAACCGCTACCAGCTATAATAGACAGCTCAGGTTTTGGACCCGCTCCCCCGAGAAAACACAACCCTGCACATTCATACAACATTTGGCTGAAATTTCCAGAAAAATTCAGAGACCTTAACCCAACTGAGGTCTGAGATGAGGTCTAGGTCTAAGATTAAGTCTAAAAGTTGACCAAAATGCTGCCCGCCTAAGATTCCTGCCTCTTGCAATGTAGTTGTCTAAAAACATGAAAATAGGCCTGGCACTGTAGTTCATGCCTGTAAGCCCAACACTTTGGGAGGCGAAGGTGGGTGGATCGCTTGAGTTCAGGAATTCGAGAACAGCCTGGCCAATATGGCAAAACCCCAACTCTACTAAAAATACAAAAGTTAGCCAGGTGTGGTGGCATGTGCCCATAGTCCCAGCTACTTGGGAAGCTAAGGCAGGAGAATCACTTGCACCTGGGAGGTGGAGGTTGCAGTGAGCTGAGATCGTGCCACTGCACTCCAGCCTGGACAACACAGTGAGACTGTCAAAAAAATAAAAAATAAAAAAGTAAAGCGCGCACGCACACACACACACACACACAAATAGACCTGATAATATACTTCACGAAATCTTAGCAAGAGACTGCCAAATGTGAATCTCCCTTCCCTGCCTCACCCCAACCCAGAGGATATCCTCATAACTTTCCTGCTAGCCAGCACCCAGACTCGCGCAGGCACTAGTCACACAGGACCTCTCAGGGCTAGTTCCTCAGTGTTGGAATAGTAAAAAATGTTAGCCAATTCTTTAACCTGCGTTCAGTCTGTCTAATAACTTTCACCCACTAATAAAACTCCTGCATACTCCCTACAATGAGGGAACCAACTTCCTCTTCATACGAGCTTTGCCTGAACCTGTGTTCCTCTACTCATCAGCAGCTGAACAGCCCTGCTTCCTTCAACTGTCCTACATGTGACCACTCTGACAGATTTCAAGACTGACTGTCAATATTCTTTTCAGAGTTTCAGTTCTTTCTACCTGCTAAGAAGCCAGAGTTCATGCATTTCTTTTTTAAAAGAAGTATAGGCCTTTGCATTTGCCCTGATTAAATCCCACTGAGTCTTGCTGGTACTCACTGTACCTGACTGCCCCAACCTCCTTAGCCCCTTGTTCTATTATTCAGCGTAATAACTGCATCATCACTGCCACCCACCCACCCACAGATCTCACTCGCCTACTATCTCATCTTGTGAAAAGTGCACACATCCATTCTGCTCCATAAGCTTCCAGATCCTTCCATGAGACCCAAGATTTTATGAACACACCCCCTCCTCTGCACAACCACCACCATCTACTACTGTGTCAGGGAGCTCCAACCTCCTGAATCAGGCTGCTGAGCAGCAAACATCATGTGAGAGCCCTTTCCTGACTCTTCTCAGAACAAATACATGAGTTCTCTGATAATTCTGTAGATCAGTTTTATTGATAGGTTTTACTGATAACTCGAAACTAAAAGGAAACAAATGCCAGAAGAACAAGCAGAAACATGCAGTAAATCAAGAGGTTTTGTCTCCTTGGCTTAGAGGGTCAAGAAATGGGTTGGGTCATCCTCTTCATCCTTGCTAGCACTTGGAATTCTTTGCCTGTTCATCACAGCTTGTCACCTCACCCCCACCCCACCCCCATGTCTTTCTGGTCATAGAAACGCTGTAGACAGCTCCTCAAACTCTCATGGACACACAAAACACCTGGGGATCGGGCTAAAGTGCAGATTCTAATTCAGCAGTTCTGGGGTAGGGATGAACATTCTGCAGTTCTAACAAACTTACAATGCTGCTGATTCACTGAGCAGCACGGTGGAAGTGAGGGTGTGGACCAAGCAGATGTCCTAGGACTCAGGTGAGCAATTTGCCATAAAAGGGTACAGGTAGGTGTCCATCGTCTCTCATCTGGACCAGAGGGTTTCCATGCTAACTACATACCTGGGAACCACAGACCAGTTTGGTCCACTCTGGATCAATTAAATCAGAGTCCCTGAGGGGTGGGACCCAGACACCATGTTGTGTTTTATTAGGCTTCCCAGGTGATCCCAGTGTGGAACTCCTGATCTACATGGTTGATAGAAAGACTGAACAGGGCAGTTACATCAGTGTCCTCCCTTCAAGATGACTTTAAGTCAAAAACTGGACTTCTCATCTATCCAACAAACTGGCAAGAGATGCCATCATTTATTTATGGACTTCTAGATCTGTTGGTTCACCTCAGCTGCTTTGAAAAGAACCACAGGGACCCTCAAAGATTATCACTTGCCTTTCTAAAGTTTCACAAACCACCTTTTAAACAATCTGTTCTAGAACTGTCAAAAGCTGACATTAAGCTTACATGTTTATAATTGTCAAAATCTCTTTGAGAAATTGGACTTTCAGCCCATCTCTGGTCTTTTGGCCCTCTTTCAACCATCATAATTCCATAAAAACTGTGATTCACCAGGAGTTCAAGACCAGCCTGGGCAACATAGTGAGACCCTGTCTCTCTTAAAAAAAAAAAAAAAAAAAAAAAAAAAAAGATTGTGATTCTGCGAGCATTAATGCAGGTGTTCAAGGAGAAAGCGAATGACTCAGACTTGGGTAGGGGAGCTGGCTGGCTCTCTTTTCCCCAGGTTATATCTTCTGACACCACAGGGACCCAGTATCTGTCCACACTCTCCATCCCTAGAAAGTTGTAAGCCTAATTCTTCCTTCTCCTTCTTGCTGGAACTATATACAAGACATTATCATGGGCATTTTCCACCAGCCTTAGCACATTCTGGCCACTGGACCCCCTGATGCTCCTCTTAGGAGCTCATGCCGTACTGTAAACTCTGCTTCAGTGCCATGTCCCCATCTTCCACATAATGTGCTTGTCCTTTTACCCCCTCCCTCACTAGAAAACAGCCCATACAGCCACACAGATGGTTCAGTCCTTCCCTAGTCCCACCAACACCTTCCTCCTGAAGCTACCATTCATGACTGTTCTATCAGTGTTTCCTTTTTAACAAGCAAGCCTATCCCTCCAGCTAATTTTCTTTTAGAATCTGTGGCCATGGGGTTAAAAACTGCTTGCATTTGAAAAACAATATTCTAAAGACTATGGTAAACACTCCTGCCTGCCCAGCCTTCTCTCAGGCTTGACAAATGCTCAGATTGAGGTCCCTTTCTCTAAAGATTCTTGTCACTTCTACTTCTCCAGTCAATCCTCCCTTTGATGCTGGGACCAGCCTGAAAGCATTCCTCTCCATAGCCTCCATCTTCAGGAAGACAGAACTATCAGTAAGATGGGCAAGGATTCATCAGGTGTTCTGATATTGTTGAAAGATTCCAAATTCCAAGGTATCTTGTCTCAAATCTGGCAGAGATCTGTTTCAAGATCTAAGTCCACTTGGGCTGAGGGCTAGAAAGTATTCTCATAACATGTATCTTTCCATTTCTCTAATTTTCACCCATAATGTTCTCAGTCATGCTTCCAAACTCATGCACACATTTTACTGCGCTTTTTTCTTTTCTCTTCCTTTTTTTTTTTTGGTAAGGGGTTATTATTCTAACAGTTATTCACTTCCCTGACCCATGGGCAACTTTTCAGTCAAGCCCAGGACCATAGCGACTCCTTGGTGTCTAGCCTCCTCCTCCACATGGAGGCTACCAAACTCCTCCCTCCCTCCCTCTGCCTGGCTCTATGGTTCTGCCTCACGGTTCTTCTATGAACAAGTTGGGGGAATGCTTTGAGATAAATACGTAATTTGCATTTCGTCTGGAGTTGTATGCAAGCTGAAGTCCAGTGGCCCGACAATGGCCCACTGCAGCCTCAAATTCCCAGACTCAGGCGATTCTCCCACCTCAGTCTTTCCAGGAGCTAGGACTACAGGCACCTGCCACCATGCCTGGCTAATTTTTCTTTTTTTATTTTTTGTAGCAACGTGGTCTTGCTATGTTGTACAGGCTGGTCTCAAGTAATCCTCCTGCCTCAGCCTCCCAAAACTCTGGGATTACAAAAGTGAGCCACCATACCCAGCCTGTGCATTGCATCTTTACAGCTCAAAGACAAATTCACAGTTGTTTATGCATAAAGATTCATCCCTTTCTAGATGTTTAGGAATGTTTTGCCATCAAGCATTGATTACCTACTACTGTATGTGCCAGATATTATACACATTTTATCCCATTTAATCCTCATGACAGCCCTACAAAGAAGGGTTGCTCCCATCCTACAACTGAGAAAACAGACACAGAAGGGATGGAGCACTGGTCGCCCAAGACAGTAAGGGCACGGCACTTACTCTGGGTTCTGGGCCCTACCTTCTGTGCTTCCATACTCAGCAAACCCGACTTTTCTAATCAGTCATCTTCATCGTGCTACCAAGCCACCACTTAGATAGAAAGAATATGAAATCAAACAGCCTCCTCTAAATTATTCTTGGAACTAGGAAGGAAGATCACAGCGACTACCAACCCACCCCAGCCTCACATTAGGACCCAGAGAAGTAGTCACCTCCCCCCAGATCAGGAAGGCCCATCCTAAAGATTTTCATCACTTCTACTTCTCCAGTCAATTCTCCCTTTGATGCTGGGACCAGCCTGAAAGCATTTCTCTCCACAGCCTCCAACCTCAGCAAGATAGAGCTACCAGCATGATAGGCAAGGATTCATCAGGTGTTCTGATACTGTTAAAAGATTCCAAATTCCAAGGTACCTTGTCTCAAATCTGGCAGAGACCTGGCTAAAGTCCTAAAATGCTGAACTTCTTTTCTGAGGGATTCCCCTGCACCCTTCCTCCTCACCCCCAAAGCCCACTGAGAAAAAGAGTGAGGAGCAGGGAAAGAAGATGGAAAACCCAAGATAATCTCCTTACAGGATGATATAAAGCAGCTGTAGGCAGACAGTTCAAAGGAAGCCCCAAAGACAGCTAGGAGAGATGGAGACAGAAGGGAAGTACAGAGGAGTCGCCAGGGGAGCACAGCACTCTCACAGAGGAGGAAATGCCACGCAGCAGGGCGCAGGTAGATGGTCTGATGTCCGAGAGGCTCCTAGGATGCTACGTCCCGCCCCACCTGAACAGTCACCGCCAAAATAACCGGTGACATGTTCCCTCTGCCACACAGCTGCTAAGATCTAATGGTTATGGTCCCAGCAGTCCCCAGCATCTGTTAAATGCTAGGCTGGTCCTGGGGTCTCATCCACTCAGGCAGTCTCTCAGGCATGTCTCAGCTTTTCAATTATGCCAGAGATATGCCCACTAAATGCAGCATAGCCTGGACAGTGACTCCCTGGCGTTCAGCCTTCACAGACCGCCCCCCCCCAAAAAAAAAAAGTCACACAGGTACTGGTTACCATTTTGTATTTTACCAAGCAAAGACTTAAAAAAAAAAAGTCTATTTTTTCCTCACACCTTCACTTCACAAAGCACATTTTAAGAAAGCATATTTTAAACATCAAGAAGTAGAAAGGACCTATCCTTAGAAAAAGGTAGAAGGCTCTTTAATTCACAGAGAGCTAGCTTTATGAAAAAACTTATTCCACTGTCCCCTTTTGTTTCTCTAGAAACAGAAAACTCCACTGTGGGCCAGCACTGATCCACAGATCAGCATGTAGACCCTTTGTCCTTGGACACCCAAGACCATCCAGCCTCACCTTACCTGACCCTGGGGCTTAGAGGGGCAGTTGGCCATGGCAAGGTCCACAGGGAAGCAGACACCTCTCAGCAGGGTTGTCTCTAAGCCTGAGCCACCCCAGATCCATGATATCTTAACTAAGACCACCCGGCAGCCTGGGCTGACAGCTTACCCACAGGATGACAACGCCCTGGCCTCACTCCCAGCCCCTTTTACTCAGGTATGTTCTGTTGTTGCCAAAAGCAGCACTTCAACTCGGTTCACAAGAGCCACTGCTTCCAAGAACATCTAGCCCAGGAAGCTCAGCATCCTCACTCCTCCAGTTTGAGTATGGGAGGAACTGAGTGAGACAATGGGGGCTGGGGAAGAAAAGGAATGCTAGAAGGGCGCAAAGGAATCAAGCTTTACAAAGTAGACTCAGCAGCTCCTCCTTACACCAAAGCACCAGCTCTTATGTCCAGAAGTAAAGCCTCCCCAGCTTCATAGCATCCTGCTTTCAGTAGTGACCCACGGAGCACTGGGCCAGCAGGATGCTAACTCCCCACAACACCAGCAACAGAGAGGTCTCCCAGGCTGGGGCTGGTGGCTGCATATGTGATCCAGATGTCTGCTTTAACCAGAGACAGGGGAAACAGGGCCCCGAGTCTGCAGTCCCTGGGTCAGGACATACAGCTTCCACAGGGTGCAGACAAGACAAGGTGAGAAAGGGCAGAAATATCCAGCAACCCCACCTCCCCATCCCCTACACTTAAATCTTTCTTCCCGGCCACGGGACCACAGCCCCACCAGCTCGCCATGCAGCTCTGCACTGAGCAGTCAGGGAAACCCTGAGCAAGAGCTGCCAGCCCACTGCCAGCCTATCACAGCCACAGGGCCCCTAGTCCTCAGAAGCAAGCAGCTTCCAGCCCAGCCGGAAGGGTAAAGTAGGAAAAGACAGACCCAGAGAGGGGGACTGAGTTGTCTGGGCCCTTGGACAAATGAGTGGTAGAGCAAGGGGGAGCTCCAAGACAGCGCAGGCCTCTGTCTCTGTCCAGCGCCAGTTGCCCTGCCTGGAGCGACCTCAGCGGCTTCACTGCTCCTCTTAAGCTGCTCAACTTCACTCTGCCCTACTTCTGCCAACTCTCTGCTGTCGCGGCTGTCACCAAACCCAAGCCGGCAGACCGCCACTATGATGGAAGGGAAAGATGACCAATGTAAGGTCACTGTCTCTCCTTTTCTTCCCGCCCTGCCTGCTCTCATCCCAAATCCTCCTTTCCTCCTCTACCCTGCTACCCCCAAATAAAGGGAGTACACCTCCCTGGGGTTGACAGTGTCTCAAAAGCATGTTATCCATTCATGCAATTAGTATCTGAGTCCCTACTACCTGCCAAGGAACTGTGCCAGGTCCTGAGAACACAGAGATAAAGTTTTTGACTGCAAGAAGTACTAAAATAGGGGAACCCAAACCATCAGTTTCTCATTAGATTCCCAAACAGTTTCAACTGGCTCTCTGGCCATCTGAGAAAAACGATGAAAGAAGCATCCCACTCCATCAGGGCAGCATAAAACCACCCTGTCAACCCAAAACTTTCTCTCCGAATCCATCAGCCTCCATCCCTTATCTTACACCATCACTACCCAAGTCATTCAAGCATTAGCATGACCTTGAAATACATATGAGGCTTCAAGCAGCAGGACCAGAAACTTCTAGAGATAAAGGTAGACATCACCATCTCATATCAAATGCAAACATCAGAGATGAGGGTGCCAGCTCGGAGCTCCCTTCTTCCCCGTGACTCTCATACAAACTGTCAGCGCTGCAAAGGAGCCCAAACATGTCTGTTACACTCCTACTCAAAGTTGGACCAAGAGGATCAGAAATGGGAGAATGCGCTCAACTGGACAAGCCTTGCTTGAAAGCAAGACCCTCAGGATGACCGTGCCCTCGAGGAAGGGACAGGGTAGCCTAGCAAGGGCTGGCTTACCTCCTTGAGAAGCCCCACTTTTTTCTTCAGCACCTCACACTTTCGAAGTTTGCAGATCTGGTGCGTGCGGCGGTTGGTACAGCTAGTGCAAGCCCCACAGTTTTCCAGCCGCCGGCAGGGCTCACAAGTACCACACCGTTTCCGTTTCTTCCGCCCATCTCCACCCCCTCGGAGTTGGGACTCACTCCCAGCCATGGGGAGCCCAGGCCCCGGGAAGCCCCCTACCATCACCTGGCCCTGAGGGAAGTCATAAAGGCCTGGCAGGTCCGGCTGGACGGCCAGGGGCACCTGAAACTGACTCATGATGCTGCCAGAGATGGGGGCATAGGTGCAGGGGCAGAACCACAGTCCAGTTTCCTGCCACCTGCAAAGGCCACCAACAGGTCCTTCTCGCCTAGAACAGTCAAGAGTTTATAAGGATGAAGGCAAGTGGCTTCAGTCTCCCAGATGGATGCCTCTTCTCAACCCCTCTTCACCTCCTTTGCAGCAGTCTGATCGGGCTCCGTAGGGGGCCACTCTCCCACCTGCTGGGGCCCGGGATCTGGGGGAGGACACCAGCAGCAGTCCCCAGAAAAAGGATCATCTTGGCCCGGTGGGTTCTTCACCCTTACCCACCCTGGACCCAGGCATTAGGTGAGCAAGTGGGGGTGTGGTGGGGTCAGAGCTGAGTGAGCAGTTTCTCCCGGTATTTTTCCTCCAGGGTCTGGACGCTGGAGAAGGCAGCGCTGCCTGAAAAAGACAGAAAGGGGAAGCGCATCACTCGGGGCTCAGGGACAACTTTCACGTGTCACTTCTTCCTGCTTCTGGGAAAAGAGAAAATGGGGGAAGAGATGGGGTTGCTCAAATGAGGTCCTACCCAGAACCTCAGACAGGACGCACCCAGCACCCGCTACCTGTCTGAGGGAGGCGGCCTCGGGCCTCAGGGTTGCTGGGGGCCCTGGACAAAGTATTCAAGGGGGTGGCCAAGGTGAGATTTCTAAGAAAGTTGCTCTCTTCCCTACCCCCACGGGCGAGTGAGTTTCACCCAAATTCCCCCACACACCCTGGCTGGAGGCCGCCCGGCCCTCCAACACGGAGCTGAGCTTTCAAAATAAAGTTTGTTGAG
>NW_022437471.1:40018-48471 GCF_009761245.1 Sapajus apella
CGCAACACCCCCGCCCGGCCCCCCGCACCGGAGGAGCGGCCCCCCGCCGGCTCCGGGCCGCCCCCTCCCCCGGGCCGGGCCGGGCCGGGCCGGGCCCCCCGCGCCTCCCGCCGCCCCTCCCCCACTCCGGAGCCGGAAAGGCACCGACTGCACCGACCTGCCCGCCGCCTCCGGGGCGGAGCGCACAAAGGGGCAAAGTTTGCCGGCCCGCACCGCCGCCGCCACCACCGTCGCGGCCGCCGCCGCCGCCGCCTGGGGCGCCCGCCTCCCGGAGCGCCCGGCCCGACCGAGCTCGGCGCGCGGAGCCCCCCGCCCGGGCCGAGGAGGGGACGGCGCAGGAGGAAGGAAGAGGCAGCGGCGGCCGCGGCGGCAGCAGCAGCAGCAATGAAGGCGTCCGCGGGACTCCCCGCCCCCCGCGCACCGCGGCACGTGCTCGCCCGGGGACTCCCCCGCCCGGGAGGGCGCACACGTGCTGCCCCGCCGAGCCCCGCCGGCCCCGCTGGGCCCAGGGCCGGGCGAGGGTGGTGGTGGTTCCCGCGGAGGGGAGGGGTCGGGCTGGCGGCCCGGGAGCAGCTGGGGGCAGGCTCCGGCCGGGCCGCCGCGTCTCTGCACCTGCAGTGGCTCCCACCCCCGCGGTCGGCCCTCCCGGGACGCGGCCGCCCCCTTCGGGCTCGTCACCCTCGCCCTGCCGCGGGGCTGCAGCCAGGGCTGGCGAGGCGGGGTGGGGCACGCGGACCTAAAAGCCTAGGCCCTCGGCCGAGCTGCCCTCGGTGTCCCCACTTCCTGCCACTCCCTGCGGGCCCGAGCAGTCCGGGACGGCCCCGGCGCCTCCGGGAGGCCTGAGCGCCGGGCCCGACAGACCCCCCTGTCCCGGCTGCTTCTGGCTCGTTCCGAGGCAGCACAATGGGGGACATCGCGCGTTTGCGTACCGAGTCAGCCTGGCCGGCAAGAAGGGGTTGCTTGGGGGCAGAGGCTAAGGGCACTCTTGCGGGGGTCACGGCCGAGTGCCCTGTCCAGGTGGACCCTACGGCCCTGCCATCGCGAGCCTCCCCTGCTCCGCGCTCGGCTCTTTCGCGTCGAAAACAAAGACTAATCCGATACCCCCGCCCTGCCTCCCAGAGGAGGGGGAACGGGCGCGTCGCGGAGGGTAACTGAGGAGGACAGCGTTCAGGAGGGGCTCGGACAGCCTCTGAGGGGGCCGTGGCGTGACCAAGCCCTAAAACCTGGCGCAGACACTTTGGAGAGTCACCCTGGGCTATGTTCCAGGCAGGGGGTAAGGAGCAAGGCTCATGAATATTTCCAAGTTGCCGAACTGCCGGTTCTCTCTGCTGCTTTTTTCCCTCACCTGTTGTGCAGGCCAAGTTGAAATTCCAGGTTAGATTAATTCAGCCCCACCCATCTGGCCTGACTGCCAGGCCGCTGCCTGCAACTGCCTTCCACCTACCTGGGTTGCAGGGGAGCAGGGTGGGTCTCTGACACACACGCGTACACACACTTGGGCGAGTCCTGGCAGAAACAGCCACAGGACGGACTGGCCTGACCAGTTTGGGTGGTGCTCACGGAGTCAGGTACCTGGCAGGCGTCGCCGCCAGGCTGCAGCTAACAACTCAGCCAGAACTGGAAAAAGAGCATTCGGCCGGCTATTTAGAAAGAAAGAAAAAAAAAGTAACTGATCTGAAGTAGCGCTGTCCAGAAAGCCCTAGGCGGTAAAGCAGTCCGGGTTCTGTCCGGAACGTCCCTCTGATTTTGACAGCTTGCTCAAGGATCCAGGTTGTCAGCGAAGGTTGGGTGGGGGTGGACATGGCTACGATACCCGCTTCCTACCACGGCCTTTGAGAGGATTGAAGAGTTTCTATTCAGGGTAGTAAGACTACCCTGAACCAAGACGAAATACCAAGAAGAGTGTAATTTTCAATCAAACAGGGAAACAGGCTGTAGACTCATAATTGTTTTTAATGTAATGTATTTTTGATGTTATAAGTAATTTAATTTTAAGTGTATACAGAAAATGTGAAAAATACAGATATAAGAGGGAAAAATTACCAAATTACAACCATATTTAACCATTTGCTCTATTTCCTTGCAGCCTTTGCCATATGTGGATTTACTCGCACTGATTTTACAATTTGCCATCCTCTTAACATTGTACCATAAGCATTTCCTTATTTGGTATACAGTCTTCAGAAAGTGTGACAGTTAGGTGAAGAAGGTGGCTCTGGAGCCAGAGAACTCTGGCTTCCAAACCTGAATCTGCCACTTGGTAACAGTGTGACCTTGGACTAGGTACTCCATCTTCAAGGGAATCCAAGTAAAGGACTTAACATAGGGCTCAATGAATGACAGCAACTAATATTGTTTAATCCATATGACAACCTTGTGAGGTAGGTAGTATCATCAAAGCCATTTTATGGATAAGAAAACAGATTAAGTAACTTGCCCAAGATTACTTGGCTAGTAAGTTGTGGACCTTCAGAGGAGCTCAGCAGCCGTCCTCTAATTTTCTGTCTGGGTAAATGGCACCAGCAAGTTCCTGTGCCATATACTCTTCTCCAGCAATCTGTGAGAGGGTCATTTCATAAAGCCCTCTCGTTTAGGTAACTGGGTGAATGCTGGTGCCATTCACTGTGACAAAACGCACAAGGAAGGATGCCTGGGGATGGGGACATCCTGTGGAGGTGAGTGTGCAGCTGAGGGGGCGTGGCCTGGGCTTGAAACAGATTTGGGCCCCATCAGTGAGGCCTCAGGAGTGGAGGAGCTCATTGGCGGTAAAAGTGGAGAGAGGAAAAGGATGCCAGGACAGAGCCCCAGGGAGCACCAGCCATGATGGACAGGAGCTGAGAAGCGGCTACCAGAAAGGTTGGCGGGAACCCAGCCGGGCTGGAGAGCTAGCTGTCAAACCATCCCAGCCTCTGGAACCTTACACTTCGGCAGTCTTGTTGCTCATTCCTTCTGCCTGGGGAAAACACTTCCCATCCCACCCCTTCTCAGCTACCCCTTATACCTGCCAAATTCCCATTCATCCTGCAAGTCCTAAGTGCTAGTTTTTCTATGAATCCTCCAGCCGCTCTCCACATAAGTTTGACTCTCCTTGCATAGGAAGAGTTATCTCATCAGCACTGGGCACTGTAATGGTTTGCATGTTTCCTTCCCAGTTCCTACAAACTCTGGAGGGCTAGCACTCTGTCTTTTCACTTCATAACCCTAGAGCTAGCACCCAACCACTGTGTTGAAGGAAGAGACGAGGTGAGTAGAGCCCCCAATAACACTGAAGCCCCATAGGCTTCTTTCCTGCCTGCTTTATGACTTGCACAAACCAGTCAGGGATGTCCAAGATAAAACAGTCTACACTCCTCAGGTCCTGCCTTCGAGTTCTCCTGCCTCCTGGGCTGCTGCAGCTATTCCCTATTCACACTGTGCTCAGGGCAGGAGAGCATCGGGGGTGGGCGTGGGGATGGGATGAGCCTCTCCCTCCTGGAGTTCCATTAGCCTACACGCAGTGGTTTCGAGAAGGGAGCCCCGGCACCAGCAGTATCACCATCTCCTGGGAACTGGCTAGAAATGCAAGCCCTCGGCCCCATCCTAACCCCACTGAATCAGAAACTCTGGGGGCGGGTCCAGCAATCTGTTTTAATTAGCCCTTCAGGTGATGTCAAGTTAGAGAAGCACTGGACTACAGCACGCCGGGGAGAAGCAAGTTCAGCACCTAGGCAGAGACTGCGATTAGGCCCCAAGGCGCTTAGAGTATACAGAGGAAGAGAGGCTCCTTTTAGGAGCGAGTTGGACAGGCGCCACCCCAAGCGGCAGAGGGCGGAGCCTTTTTTAGGCGACTGCTCCTGCGAGGTCAGAGCCAGGCTGTGCTGCTGCCCTAAGGGCTGGAAAGGGAAATCTTGCTAGAGGAGGAAGCCCTAAGAACTCAAGGGATGATAGGGGTGGCAGGGGCATTTCCCTGGATGCCTGGAGCATGGAGGAAAGGCTGCAAAACAAGGAGGCTTTCCTACCCCATTGATGAACTGAAGTGGATTCTGCACGGGGAAGGAAAGGGACAGGAAGCATAATTGGATGTGCAAGCCTGTGGTTCTTCAGGAAGTTAACACGTGGAACTAACACTTGGATGCTGCGGAACTCAGATGATTGACGTGACTAGCCTCCTCTGAGGTACTTGACCTCTCTCCTCTTCAGCTAATAAGTAATTTGTCCTTATTTAAGAATGAGATTTGTGTAGGGGACCTTTTGTAGAAATGTAAATACATACCGATGTCCATACCTGGGCTTAGTCTTAAAGACTGAAGGCATTGGGAGGTTTATTTGATTTCGGATATGTTATTTCTTTGGTCATGTATTGGCTAAAAATATTATCGACTAATATTTGCACAGAGCTTTCCCTTTTCAAAGCACTTCCACACACATTATCCTTCTGTCAGCACAGAGTGGTGAATACAACAAATGTGCAAATGTTAACTTGCCTTATCTACGACACAGTTTTTAGTATCATCACCATTTTACAGATAAGAGAACTGGGGCTCAGAGGGTTAATTTGTCCAAGGTCAGTCACTACTACATGGCAAAATCAGGCCTACAATCCAGAGCCTCTGAAATTAGCCCACTAAAATGCTAGAACTGATACCGGGCAGAGGCCGGCATTTTGCTCTCGGGGGAAGGGAGACTCATTAGTAGGTTGTTTGCAGACCTGCGTCGCTGAGTGTGACGTGTAGGATATCTATACTGTGTTTTTTGGTTTTTGTTTTGTTTTGGGGTTTTTGTTTTTTTGAGATGGAGTCCCACTTTGTCGTCCAGGCGGGAGTGCAGTGACACTATCTCGGCACACTGCAACCTCCACCGCCCAGGTTCAAGCGATTCTCCTGCCCCAGCCACCCGAGTAACTGAGATTACAGGCGCCTGCCACTGCGCCCGGCTAATTTTTGTAGTTTTAACAGAGATAGGGTTTCACTATCTTGGCCAGATTGGTCTCAAACTCCTGACCTTGTGATCCACCCACCTCAGCCTCCCAAAGTGCTGGGATTACAGGCATGTGCCACCACACCTGGCTACTATGTTTTTAAATAGCCCCGCAAATGTCCTCATGTTTTATAACTAGTTTTGCGACTGCATTTTGAATTTAGGTTGAATCAAATAGGCTTCATTACTTGCGAGGGGAATGCAATGGTACCCATCATAATGGAAAGAATACCAACAGGGATAAAGGCCTTGGTACCCCTGAGCCTTGGTTGATAGGGTGTATCAGTCAGGATCAGTTAGGCTGTGCTAGAGTAACAGAAAATCCCCAAATCTCAGTGGCTTAACGTAACAAAAGTGTATTTCTCAATGACAAAACATGTCCATTATGGGTCATTAGGAGCTCTGTTTCCCATAGTCACTCGGGCATCCAGGCTGCTGCAACTGGACATGCATCTTAACCCTGTAGGCAGGAAACAAGAATGGGGCAAATCTAGCTCTGGCTCTTAAAGCTTTTACCTGGAAGTGACGCACATCACTTCTGCTCTCATCTCACTGGCCAAAGAAAGTTACAAGGGGGCAGGAAAGTGCAATAAGGTCAATCCTGCTATCTGCAGGAAGGACAAACGGAAGTATTTGGTTAACAGCACTAATAACATAGGGAGTGTGTGTGCGTGCGTGTGTGTGTGTGTGTGTGTGTGTGTGTTGAATGTATATGTATATATTTGAATGCCATTTCCAGGGCATTCCTCCCTCCTGGCGACGCATATTAGAGATTCCTACTGTAAAGGATTGCCATTCCTTGCACTAGAGCAGGTTCAAAGATTTAGACTAGAGTGGAAAAAAAAATTGGAGTTAAAGGAAGCATGGTAGAAGAGGTGAGTGGCTGTGGGACAAACTCAGTAGAAACTCATTTGTAAACAGGGAAAGAAATCCAGTAAAGGAAGGTACTCAGGATATATGTGACACAAGGAGCCTGCCTGCTAAAGGAAACTTCTAAAACAGCGTAGCTTTAGCAGAGGCGTTTCCTGCCTTCTTGCCATTAACGCCCACTCATCCTTCCTGGTTAAGCTCAGGTGACACTTCAGGAAGCCTTTGATGGTCTCTTGAGATTGGGTAAGGAGCCCACCAATCACATCACAGGCTTGCCTGGGTCTGTCCCATCCCCTCAGCTGTGGACAGGGACCACATGTTATACTGGCTGCTATATAGAGAATGTATTAGAGGAGGGTGTCAGAATAGAGGCAGAGAGAGCAGCTAGAAGGCTGTTGCAGAAACCTAAGTCAGAAAACAAAATGATGGTCTGCATTAGGTTAATGGTGGTGGAGAGGCAGAGAAGCGTCAAGAAAGATTTACCAAGTCAAACCCACAGAACGAGGGCATAGGAAGGGAGGTTTCTGGAAGAACAACAGGGTAGATGGTAGTGCCAAGGAGCCCAGAGAAGGTGCATGTTGGTGAATTAGGTCAGCAAGAACACATCCCATTTGAGGTCCGTTTTGACAATCGCCACAAAGAGACCCAGCAGCAGCCCCTGTCAGAGCCTGAGATTCTGGTGGGAAAAACCAGGTCCTATGATCTGCCTCCTGATTAAACTCCAGCATTAAATCAAGGTTAGTATTTTCTTGTTTTAAAAAAATTATCAGACTGGGCTTGGTGGCTCACACCTGTAATCCCAGCACTTTGAGAGGCCAAAGCAGTCAAATCACTTTAGCTCAGGAGTTCAAAACCAGCTTGGGCAACATAGTGAGACCTCAACTTTACAAAAAAATTAGCCAGGTACAGCTGTGCACACGCCGAGGTGGGAGAATCATTTGACCCCAGGAGGTTGAGGTTTCAGTGAGCCAAAATTGTGCCATTTCACTCCAGTCTGGACAACAGAATGAGACCCTGTCTCAAAAAAAAAAAGACACCAAAAATATGTATGTATTCTGAGGGGGACCACAGAAAATACATGTAGTATAAAAGTGAAATTCCTGAACTACAAATCATAGGAATCCATTTATAACAGTGCTTTATAGAAGGAGCTGAGCATCCCTAAAAGATTGGTTCAATTTCAGTTGGCTTGTCCCATGATCTTGTTTCCATGTGTTGCTTCTGTCCCATCTCCTGCTCAGCAGGAGCCTGCTTGTCCCATCTGAGACTTGAACATGGTATCAACCCCTTTCATCTTCTAGGCTTCCCTTCCCCATATCCTTTTGTGGGTGAGGACTGAGCCCCGTTTGTAGGTACTTCACAGTGCCAGGACACCCATCTTCAGAGACCCTGTTCTTTCCACTTGGACGTTGTGCTTCCCTGTCCCCCACAATGCCTACCCCCTTCCCCATGCATTGAGATGCTCCCACTGGTTCCTTGAGTTCCATTTTCAGCTCCTCCGCGTACTAGTTTGTGACTGTAGGTGAGGTAATTTCCCCCTTCTGGCCTCCTTTCAATCTCTAAAGATGGGACTCATGATACTTCCTATGCAGACTTCTTTGCAGAGGACTGAATAAGCCAATCTGTGGCAAAGTCCTGCCTCAGACCTTCGTGGACAGTAGGCACTCAAACTGTCCTATCCTTTTATTTCCATTCAGTCCCCTGATTCTTCCTCCCACTTATCAGAGAAATGGTCTCACAACAGTCTTACCATATGTAACCATGACAACCTGAGTTAAACTAGATACAATAATCAATTCAGATGTACTACAGAAGGTAATTGGGTATAATGGCATCCAGGTGCCCAGGATGAGGCTTGACATTAAGTAGGAGCGTCTATCCAGCCTCCCCAGGTGGAGACAATTTGCCAAGTGCCTCCCTCGTTCTCTCTCTCCCTCCATATTCAATCAGCGCTAGGTCCTACCAGCTCCGGGCTAAACTGTCCTGAACTGGTGCCCTTTCTCAGGCTTCATGCTCGTCCGTCTTCAGCCCGCCTCCCTTCCCCTTACTTCGTGATCTCTCTCACAGACACAGATTTCACTGCCATTGATTCAGACCTCCTGGGCATGGGCAGGCAGGGCCCTGGAATTAAGATGATGAGGTGCCTGGGCCATCCTGTAACAGGTCAGGAATAAAAGTTTCAAACTCCTGCTACTCAAAGTGTGGTCGGTCTGTGGGCTTGCAGCAGTGGTACCACTGAGAGTTTGTAGAAGTGCACTATCTCAACAGGCCTCAGAGCTACTGAATCAGAATTTTTTTTGCTTTCCCACAAGAGACAGGGTCTTACTCTGTGGTCCAGGCTGGAGTGCAGTGGCCTGGTCCATAGGTCACTGCAGGCTTGAACTCGTGGGTTCACTTGATCCTTCTGCCTCAGCCTCCTCAGTAGCTGAGACTACAGGTGTGTGCTACCACCCTGTACTAATTTTAATTTTTGTAGAGACAGGGTCTCACTATATTGCCCAGACCAGTCTCAAACTCCTGGCCTCAAATCATCCTCCCACATCAGCCTCCCCAGCCATTGGGATTATAGGCATGAGCCACTGCACCTGGCCAGAATCTGCATTTTGCAAGACTTCCAGGTGATTCCT
>NW_022437472.1:0-39616 GCF_009761245.1 Sapajus apella
AAAAAAAAAAAAAAAAAAAAAAGTTGGAGGGGATGAGTTTTCGAGGGATTCAATAAAATAAAAATAACTGAGACAAAGAATATATAATATGCAATAAGCATGCCCTTAAAAAGCTAAATGCAAATCATCTGCAAAAAAACAAATCATGTTTTTAGTATCTATTATACAAGGGAGTTCTGCTACTACAAGATAACCGAAAAGTCAATTATCTGTAAAGCACTGCCCTTGTAATGCAAATAACCACTCTGGAAACTCATTAGGTATTCCAGGGCAAGGAGGCCCTGGAACAGGCGACCTGCGCCCTCTGGCTCACCCTCAGGACATATCTCAGTTAGGACACATCTCAGGCACCCACCTCTGACTGGGGATTAAAAATTCCTAGCCACTGACCTCAAAGTTGTGGCGTGGGGGAACAACTTTGAGGGAGGTGACAGGGCTGCTAAAACCCATACCCCCAAACCGAGGGTGTTACTCTTCAGAAAGCAGCGGCTGGGCCCTACCCAAGGCCATGATCTCGGTTCCTCAGCCCTCATCTCAGGGAGAGGCAGTGGCAGACCGGTGTCAAAGGTCCCTCTCTCCCCCGAGCAATGTCCTCCATCCCAAGCTAACACCAAACCAGCCAGGGAATGCGTGGGGTGGGGTGGGGTGGGATGCTGTGTGGCCTGGCATTGCAAAGACAGAGGGAGGAAAGGGGAGAGCAGGAGAAGGCAGCTCCCTGGGGCGCTGGGCCCTGCCCCAACTCTCTGCCTTAGGCTTCTCTGATGACACACACACCTAGGAGCTGAGCATTCACTGGGAGCTATGAGGACAGGGAGTCAGCCTCATGTGCTTAAAAACATTTTTTTTTTTTTTTTTTTTTTGAGATGAGGTCTTGCTCCGTCACCTAAGCTGCTCTCAAACTCCTGGCCTCAAGTGATCCTCCTAACTTGGCCTCCCAAAGCACTAGGATTTACAGGCATAAGCCGCAGTGCCTGGCCAAAAACAATTCTTTAAAAATATCAGGAAAAACTAAGAATCTGCTCCAGATTAAGGGAGACTTCAAACAAACAAGCAAACAAACTGGCCACCGGACATGTAATCTGGGGGGTTTCTCTCACAAAAGAGGTTGTGATGATTGGTAAAATTTGAGTAGGTCTAGGTTAGCTGGCATAATAATGCTGTATCCACATTAACTTCCTGATTTAGGTCACTCCTTTGTGGTTATTGACATGATTTTAGAAAGTCTACATTCAAGTATTTAGTAGTAAAGGACGTTTGCTACTTACTTTCAAATGGTTCAAATACAAATTACAGAGAAAAAAATGATAAAGCAAATGTAAAATTTTAACATTTGGGTATCCGGGTGAAGAGAATTCTTTGTACTATTCCTGCAACTTTTCTGAAGCCCTGAAATTATGGCAAAATTATATATATATATATGTTTTAATATATGTATTTTTTATTGTACTTTAGGTTCTGGGGTACACGTGCAGATCATGCAGGACTGTTGCACAGGTACATACATGGCAACGTGGTTTGCTGCCTCCATCCCCCTGTCACCTATATCTGGCATTTCTCCCCATGTTATCCCTCCCCAACCTCCCCACCTCCAAAAAATATTTTTTAAAAGAGTGATGTTACTGGATGGTATCTACGGCTCTTCCACTTCCTGTGAAAAGGTAACATTCCCCAAATCTTACAACAAGAAACAGGAAACAGGGTGAAGCATGCAGTCGCTGACAAATGGCTGGTCAGAGGCAGGAGAGGCTCCAGAACTCAATTCTCTGACTTATCCCATCCCCCTCCACCAGCCCCCAGCTCATCTAACACTCAAGGACACTGGGCCTCAGACACTACCCTGGGTACTGGACGACTACTGCAGAGCAGAGGACAAGGAAGAAGGGGGCCCCCTGGATGGTCTCCAGGCTGGGCAGCAGCCTGAAGAGGCAAGGCTGATAGGAGAGAGCCTGGGAACAGGGTCCACCCACTCTCCTCTCAAGACCCCTTCCCTGCACCCACAGAGGGCACAGACAGCCCCTGTCAGGTGCTCCCCAGAGGGCCAAGTCCAAGCTTCAGTAACACACATACACAAGTTCCAATCATGAACAAACAGGACTATGCAGAGCACTGACTCACAGCCTGGTCTGCAAATGAGTAGAGCCCTGGGAAGGCAGCCTTCAAGCCCTTGCTAACCCAGAGGAACACAACATATGGAAATCCTAAGCAAATCTCCTAAATAACTCCAGGATGAAGGAAAAAAATAAAGTCACAACTACAGATCTGAAGATTAAACAGTATCAATGAGAACAGTCGACATTAGAAAAATTGATGTTTCCATAAATAATTTTACTAAATGAGAAAAAAATAATTAAGGCTTCAATCCAAGAAGCTAGAAAATAAAAACAAAGAAAGGTAGGAAAAATTGAATCAGGAGGGATAAAGACAGAAATAGTGGATTAGAAAACAAAATGTAGTGGTATTTATAAATGAATCCAAGAGATGATTCTCCCGAAAACCAATAAAACAAACCAACCTCCAACAAGACTGGTTATTTTTAAAAGAAAAAAATAAATATTAGAAATGTAAAAGGAATAGGCAGGGCGCGGTGGCTCATGCCTGTAATCCCAGCACTTTGGGAGGCCGAGGTGGGTGGATCACCTGAGGCAAGAAGAATGAGACCAGCCCAGCCAACAAGGTAAAACCCGGTCTCTACTAAAAATACAAAAAATAGCCGGCATGGTTTCGGGGGTCTGTAATCCCAGCTACTCAGGAGGCTGAGACAGGAGAATTGCTTGAACCCAGAAGGCGGAGGTTGCAGTATGCCGAGATTGCGCCACTGAACTCCAGCCTGGGCAACAAAGAGCAAAACTCCATCTCAAAAAAAAAAAAAAAAAAAAAACAGAGAAATATAAAAGGAATATAACAACTATCTGTGAAGCGCTTTACTAAAAACTTTGAAAATATGAATTAAAGTCCCTGCATGGTGTGAATTGGGCCGGGGGGGGAAAAAAGAAAGAAAGAAAGAAAATATGAATTAAAGAACAATTTTCTAGGAAAACATATTCAAGTAGTAGAAGAAATACTGACAATATCAATCACCAGAGCCACTGGGAGCCACTGTCTTGAAGTCACCCAACCAGATGTGGCCAAACTAGGCACAGTCTCACAGTCTAAAGTCTCTGGATTAAGGCACAGAAATCTGAGTTCCAAATTGCTCCTCAAAATCATAACTGAACTGGGCACTGTGGTTCACACCTATAGTCCCAGCACTTCGGGAGGCCAAGGCAGGAGCATCACTTGAGCCCAGAAGTTCAAGACCACCTCAAGCAACACAGTGAGATCTCATCATTACAAAAAATAGAAAAATTAGCTGAGTGTGGTGGTACATGCCTGTAGTCCTAGCTAATCAGGAGGCTGAGGCAGGAGGAGTGATTGGGCCCAGGAGGCAGAGGCTGCAGTGAGCCACGATCATACCACCGCACTCCAGCCTAGGTGACACAGCAAGACCCTGTCTAAAATAAAAATAAAAATAAACCATAACCACATATCTGAAGATTGATTAGTATCAATGTTCATGAGGTACCTCTGATGATCACCCAGGTCTGGAAAACTCCTGGCCCCTTGCTACTCAAAAATGTGGGCCAAGGAACAGCAGCATCAACATGACCTGAGAGGATGCTCAGAAATATAGAATAAGGCCAGGGACAGTGGCTCATGCCTGTAATCCCAGCACTTTGGGAGGCCAAGGCAGGCAGATCACTTGAGGTCAGGAGTTTGAGACCAGCCTGGTCAATTTGGTGAAACCCCATCTCCACAAAAAAACACAAAAATTAGCCAGGCATGGTGGTGGGTGCCTGTAGCCCCTGCTACTTGGGAGGCTGAGGCATGAGAATCGCTTGAACCCGGGAGGTAGAGGTTGTGATAAACTGAGATCATACCATACCACTGCACTCCAGCCTAGGGCACAGATCGAGACTCTATCTTAAAAAAACAACAAGACAAAACAAAAAAGCAGAATCTCAGGCCTCACCCCAGACCCACTGAATTTGAAAATGCATTGTAGTAAGAATCCCAAGTTATCTGGATGAAGAAGATAAGTGGAGAAGCACTGGTTTGGCCTACACCTGCCTAATTGCCCTTTAATTCCTCTTAATTTGCAAAAGCAATACCTGTTCTGTGTTCTGTCTGGCACAGCCAAAAGAAAAAAAAAAAAAATAAACTGATTACTGGAGCTAGATGTGATCACACAAGCATGTGAAAAAAAAAAAAGTTTGGCAAAATTAAAAAAAAAAAAATTAAAAGAAATTTGCAATACTTGCCGAAGCATGATAAAGAGTTAATACCACTAATATATGAAGCTCTCTTACCATTCATAAAAAAAGTATACACAAAAAGTAGGTAAAGGAAATCAAAATAGATTCACAAAGAAAAAAGCACATCACAACTAAACATAGCAAGGAAAGATTTGCAAATCAAACATTTTGCACCCTTTTATACCAATTAGAAAAGAAATAGTTTTTATAATAAACATGTATTATTTTGATAATCACAGAGAAAAAACCAAAGATATTTAAAATTAAAAAAAAAAAAAAAGGCATCCTAGAAAGACTGAAATAGTAACAGGAGTTCTGAGTAGAAAAACTATGTACTTTTATATTTTCTCTATCTGCTTAGTTGAACTTTCTGATTTTTTCTACAGTTAGTTTTCATTCTTTGTAACAGACAATGGCAAAAAAGTTTTAACTATTTCCTAGAGTTTGATCATATCTGAAAGGTCTTCCTGTGTTTTCACAAGCATTTGCATAGCATCTGGCCTTTTCACAAACCATCATGCCATTTAAAGGCATGTCTTTTCAGTCCTGATCAAGTACTGGAAGCCCCAAACAGGCAGTCTCTTTTGTTATAGTAGTCCATAGGCCAGCAGTTCGCAAACTCCAGTGGGCGTGGGAATCACCTGTAGGAAGCTGGCTATGGATGCAGAATCCCAGGTCTCACCAGAGATCAACCCTGCCTGACCATGGAGGGGATTCTGACCCAGGTGGCCCCTGAACTACCTTTTGGGAACCCCCTCTCATAACCCTATGGGGCTGAGGGTGAGTGCAGACGAGGGAAAGGCCTCAGTTGGTTCAGAAACCAGGTCAACTAAGGTAGTCTCTTTCCACCTGGCCCATGAGCACATGCAGGCCTGGCCAGTCAGTGGTCAGTTCTGATGCTCTTTGAGAGGCCAAAACATGGATGGGGGAGGGAGTGTAGAAACAGACTTTGTCCAACAGGTGAGCTGAAGCCATCAGCAGCCCTGCATCGCAGCCTCACTGTCAGAATGTGCTCTGCTCTGGAAGGAGGCATCTGGAACAGCTCCATGGGTTCAGGGAGGTCCATTTGTCAGAGTCTCTGCTCAGTACCCCAAGAAGGCAGCTCCTCCAGAGCTGGCAGAGATGCAGCTGTGGATGCAGCTGGGGCCTCTTGCAGCCTCAGGGCCACCTGACTGGAGACTAACAAGCCCCAGGTGGGCACTGGGAAATGAAGTAAGAAACCAACAGGAGGGGGTAGAGGCAAACAGAGCAATACTTCCACATCTTTTCCCCAATCCAGCATTTCTTGAGTGTACTCTTGGTTCCACTCTTTCCTGGGAATTAAAGCAAACCAACAGAGGAGCCAGAGAAGCCTTCCTACGTCCTATCCCACCCTGAGTATGAAAGATGAGTGAGTGGGAAGGGGAGGGTGAGCACAGACCACAGGCTAAATGAATAACAGCTCACTGCTGCTGTCAAGCAAAACCCAGGGAAACCCCAGGACACGCTGAACCAGCTGCATAACTGCTAGAGGTACTGGAAATCAGCTCACGTCCTCAATCCCACCTTCTTTTTATGCAGGTGGAGAGGCAGGAATCCTGACCCCTGCTTAACAACAGCAGCGATTCCCATCTCTCCAAGGATATAGCCCTCAAGCCTCTCTGAACAAGAGGTGGGCGTTCCCTTGTTCCTGGGTCCCACCGAGGCAAGTAGACATCATCACCATCCTAGCTCCAGGGGCAGCAGAGACCAGTGTGGGGCGGGGACCTGAGAGTCTGGACACTGCCAAGGGTACAGAGTGAATTGGCATGCCCCAGACAGCTCCATCAAGGAACAGTGCTCCCCAATTACAAATAAAGGCTTACATATAAAATGCAAACATCAAGAGGGCACTGTGGCTCACACCTGTAATCCCAACACTTTGGGAGGCCAAGGCGGGCAGACCATTCATGCCCCAGAGATCAAGACCAGCCTGGGCAATATGGCAAAACCCCATCTCTACAAAAAATACAAAGAATACCTGGGTGTGGAGGTACGAACCTATAGTCCCAGCTACTAGGGAAGCTGAGGTGGGAGGATCACTTGAACCCAGAGGTGGAGACTGCAGTAAGCTGAGATCGCCACCACTGCACTCCAGGCTGGGTAACAAAGCAAGGCTCTGTCTCAAGGGGAAAAAAAGCAAATGCTATGATAAAGATTAGCACATGGATAGGAATAAACTTCATGTAGGACATATCGGGTTGAGGGGATGCATATACTATGGAGAACAGTAAAAGAAAAAAGAAAGGCACTACCATAAGAGAGGAGGTGACTGGGCACATAGGTCAGTATAAACTCTGCCTCCAGCCTTGATGAGTCCTCATCCCCTAAGGGAAGTTGCAGATAAGTTTGTTTGTGCTACCTTGAAATGACTGGAAACTAAGAAAGCAGTTCTCCCAACTAGTTAGCACTAATGAGGGTTAATGACAAGTGGGCTGTGGGTCTCAGGATAATAATGAGATACAGGCTTAGAGGGCTCCTCCCTGACGTCTGCATGTGGGAAAATGGCCCAGGACCTCCTTTTCCCTGTGGGGACAAGGCGGGTGCCCCATCTGTTATCCGGATCACAGCCTGCAGGCTTGGAGCCAGGGCTGCTTGAGATTCTGCTCCTCACATTGGCCCAGGCTGCCACACTTTGAAGAGGTGAAGCTCACTGCCTCTCTCATCAATCTGATGCCACAGCATTTATTAAAAGGATTTACTGCATGCTAGGCTTTGTGCCAGGCACTGGGGACATGAAATGGAGTGAGATGAGCACCCCACCACTAGGAACTCACACCCAGGCATACAGTATTACCACAGAGGTACAGACAATGTACCACGAAAACTTGAGGGAGAAAGGGACAGAAGTGTCAGAGAAGGCAGCAGAGGGCAGCTGGATTTCTAATATGCCAGCAAAGATGGGATACAAAGTATAACAGAAAAGATCCCATTCCCAAAGCAACAACAGCAGCTACAGCACACCTAGGAAGAAACTTCACAAGAAATTAAGAAGAAAACCTTCAAATGTTTCATTTATTTTGTTTGTTGGGTTTTTATTAGACACAGAGTCTCCTTCTGTCGCCCAGTCTGGAGTGCAGTGGCCACATCATAGCTCACTGCAGCCTCCAACTCCTGGGCCAAAGCGATCCTCCCACATCTGCCTCCCAAGTAGATGGGGGTATAGGCATGCACCACCACACCCAGCTAATTTTGTTCTATTTTTTGTAGAAACAAGGGGCGGGTGGGGGTCTCACTATGTTATTCAGGCTGATCCCAAACTCCTGGCTTCAAGCAGTCCTCCCGCATCAGCCTCCAAAACCACTGGTGCTACGGGCATGAGCCACCAAACCTGGCCCTAAAACTTTGACGAACTCACAAGACAGACTAGAATAAATGGAAAGATATACTTCCCTTTCTCTGGATAGGAAGACTCATTGTAAAGCTGTCTATTCCCCCCAAAATAACCTGTAAATTTCACGTGATTCCAACTGAAAAATCCCAGTATTTTTCACAGAACCTGACAAGTTGTTTATAAGCTTATTTGGAGAAATAAATGCTTTTTTAAAAAAGGCAAGAAAAAGTATGTTTTAAACCAAATTGTTATATAAAAATAGTGGTAATTAAAGCAATGGAATACACAGATTCAGACAAATAGTTAATGAAAGTGAAAGAGGCCTTAAAACATCCATGTGTAAGAGTATTTATGAAATGTTTAAGGTAGAACTCATAGACCACAAGGGAAGCTACAAATAATAAATAGATTGGGGATGATAGGCTTTCTATTTAGGGAAAGTTCAATCCCTATCTTACATCACATACAAAAATAAATCTCACCTTAGAAATATGAATATCTAAAATAAAACTTAAGTAAAAACAAGCCAAAATACTGAATTCTGGTTGTATAAAAATCAAATTTTTATGATAGACACAATGAAAGACCAAACAGGCCAAAATTTTTTTTCAAAATACAACAGAAGTTAGTATCAAAACCTTGATAATGATGAAAGCTATACTATGTTTTCTAATTTAAGAAGACAGAAGAGGGCTAGGTGTGGTGGCTCACACCTGTAATCCCAGCACTTTGGGAGGCCGAGGCAGGGGCAGATCACCTGAGGTCGGGAGTTCAATACCAGCCTGACCAACATGGAGAAACCCCGTCTCTACTAAAAACACAAAATTAGTCGTGGTGGTGCATGCCTGTAATCCCAGCTACTCAGGAAGGCTGAAAGAGGAGAATCACTTGAACCCAGGAGGCAGAGGTTTCGGTGAACTGAGATCGCGCCATTGCAATCCAGCCTGGGCAACAACAGCAAAACTCCATCTCAAAAAAAACAAAAAGATGGCAAAAGAGGTATCATCTCATTCCAGTTAGGATGGCTGTTACGAAAGACAAAAAACAAATGCTGGCGAGGATGTGGAGAAAGGGGAACTTGGTGTAATGTAATGTAAATTAGTACAGCCATCACAAAAAACAGTATGGAAGTTTCTGAAAAAACTAAAACTAGAACTACCATATGATCCAGCAATGTTACTTCTGGGTATACGTCCAAAAGAATTGAAATAGGTGTGTCAAAGAGATATCTGCACTCCCATGTTTACTGTGGCAGTATTGACAATGTCTGAGATATGGAATTGACCAAACTATCCGTCGATGGATAAAGAACAGGTGGTACACACACATAATGGAATACTAGACAGTGATTAAAAAAAAAACACAAAGTAAAAAAAAAAAACAAAGTACTGTCATTTGTGGCTACATGGATGAGCTTGGAGGAGATGTTAAATCAAATAAGCCAGGCACAGAAAGATAAATACCACATGTTCTCACTTATCTGTGGAAGCTAAAAGAAAGTTGACCTCATAGAAGCAGAGAGAAAATAGTGGTTATCAGAGGCTGGGGAGGGGAGGGGCGCAGGGGAAATAGCCAAAGATTGGTTAACACATTAAACAGTACAGCCAGATAGGAGGACTAAGTTCCAGTGTTCTATAGCACTATTGGGCAACTATAATTAACGATTTATTGTTTGGTTGTATGTGTGTGGAGTGGAGTACAGTGGTGTGAACATAGCTCACTACAGCCTCAAACTCCTAGAATCAAGCAATCCTCCCACCTCAGCCTCCCAAGTGGCTGGGACTACAGGCACACAACACTGTGTGGGGCTAATTTTAAATTTTTTGCTATAGAGAGAGGGGTCTCACTTTGTTGCATAGGCTGGTCTTGAACTTCTGGCCTCAAGCAATTCTGCTGCCTCGGCTTCCCAAGTAGGTGGGATTACAGGAGTGTGCCACTGTGCTTGGCTTATTGTATATTTACAAATAGCTAGAAGAGTAAATTTTGAATGTTTTCAACATAAAAAAAAATTAATAAATGTTTACAGTGATGGATATTCTCATTACCCTGATTTAATGATTATACATTGTACACATGCATTGAAATATCATACTGTATCCCACAGATATGTATAATTATGTGTCAATTAAAAATAATAGTAAAAGAAAAAAAAAAAAGGAGAACCTATACATTTTTGTTGGTTTTTTTTTTTTTTTTTGGAGATGGAGTCTCACTCTGTCCTCCAGGCAGGAGTGCAATGGTGCGCCATCTGGGCTCACTGCAACCTCCGCCTCCCAGGTTCAAGTGATTCTCCTGCCTCAGTATCCCAAGCAGCTGGAACTACAGGCATATACCACCATGCCTGGCTAATTTTTGCATTTTTATTAGAGAGAGAGTTTCACCATGTTGGCCAGCCTGGTCTTGAATTCTTCACCTCAAGGGATCGTCCTACCTCAGCCTCCTAAAGTGCTAGGATTACAGATGTGAGAGCCACTGTGCCTTGCCTACATTTTGGATAATGTTTATCATAATGCATGTAAGAATCAGGTCTCTTTTTTCTTTACCCCTATCTAACAACACAGTGCCTGGCACACATGAGTTAGTAAAAGCTCTCTGAATTTTTTTTTTTTTTTTTTTTTTAAGAGACAGCGTCTTGCTCTGTAGCCCAGGCTGGAATGCAGTGGCCTGATCATAGCTCATTGTAGTCTCCAATTCCTGGGCTCAAGCAAGTTCATCTTTTGTAGAGATGGAGGTCTCACCATGATGCCCCCACTGGTCTTGAACTCTTGGCCTCAAGCAATTCTCCAACTTAGCCTGCCAAAGCACTGGGACTATAAGCATGAGCCACCATGCCCAGTCTAACTTCTTTAAAAAAAAAAAAAAAAAAAGAACACTGATAGGCCAGGCGCAGTGGCTCATGCCTGTAATCCCGGCACTTGGGAGGCCGAGGCGGGTGGATCACAAGTTCAAGAGAGCAAGCCCATCCTGGCCAACATGGTGAAACCCCATCTCTACTAAAAATACAAAAAATCAGCTGGGTGTAGTGGCACGTGCCTGTAGTCCCAGCTACTCAGGAGACTGAGGAAGGAGAATTGCTTGAACCCCGGAGGTGGAGGCTGCAGTGAACCGAGATTATGTCACTGCACTCCTGCCTGGCGCCAGAACGAGACTGTCTCAAAAAAAAAAGAAAAAAAGAACATTGATAATATATCTTAATATACTGAGAATATATTAAGAACTTGGCCAGGTGCGGTGGCTTATGCCTGTAATCACAGCACTTTAGGAGACCGAGGGGAGCGGGTCACGAGGTCAGGATATTGAGACCATCTTGGCCAACATGGTGAAACCCCATCTCTACTAAAATACAAAAAAATTAGCCGGGCGTGGTGGTGCACGCCTGTAGCCCCAGCTACTCAGGAGGCTGAGGCAGGGGAATCGCCTGAACCTGGGTGGCGGAGGATGCCGGGAGCCAAGATTGCGTCACTGCACTACAGCCTGGATGACAGAGCAAGACTCCATCTCAAAAAAAAAAAAAAAAAAAGAACTTTTGTGGATCAATAAAAAGACAATCTAAGAGTAATATAGATGTAATATGTAATGGACATAAGAGGTAATATACAGAATAAGTGCCAAATGGCTAACATTTTTAAACATTCTCAACTTTGCTAATAGAAGATATTAAAATGAGATATTTTACCTAACCAAATGGCAAAAATTAAAGACAGGTAATTCCTCACTTAGTGTTGGTGGAGAGGTAAATTTGATAGATATTATCAAATTACCTTTGAGGAGGGTAACTTGGTAATGTCAATTAAAATTTCATTTGTATGATTTTGTTCTATACAAACAAGTAACCAAAAAAAATCTATGTACAAGCATATTGATAACCTCACCATTTATAATTGCAAAAAATATTTTGAACTGTAAATATCCATCAATAAGAAACAAGTTAAATTATAACACAGCCATAAAATGAAATACTCAATAGTATTGTAAAAGGCAAAGATAGATGTACTGGCATGGAAAGGTGTCTTCAACATATTTATGAGCAAATAAAAGACTACTAAAAAATAAGTATGGTATAGTCAGGAGTTCAAGACCAGCCTGGCCAACATGGAGAAACCCTGTCTCTACTAAAAATACAAAATTAGCTGGGCGTGGTGTCGTATGCCTATAATCCCAGCTACTCAGGAGGCTGAGGCAGGAGAATTGCTTGAACCTGGGAGGCAGAGGTTGTGGTAAGCTGAGATCATGCCATTGCACTCCAGCCTGAGAAACAAGACAGAAACTCCATCTCAAAAAAAAAAAAAAAAAAAAAGTATGGTACAAACAGATTACTGCAGGAAGGCAGTACATTCACGTACTCATTTTTAAGTCTGGAAAGATGTATAAATTGTTAATAGTGATTATACTGGGGTGGAGAAGAAATAGGGATTCTCATACTTTCATATTGTTTGATTTATTTAAATGGGCATATATTATTATCATTGAAAAGTCAAAACTTTCTTCATTTTGGAAAAAAGAAATGCTACCAATAGTTTCTAGGTTGAACTCAAAGTCCATCCTTTCTTCCTCTACCTGCCCATCCCTTTCTCCTGACCATCATGGCTCTCTAAGGAGTTGGGATAAAGAGTAAGAATCTCTTCCCCTGAGGCACTGCACCTTCTCCCTTGGGTGTGACCCTTGGTCCAGGTCATTCCTCTGATGACTTGAACAGGTTCAGACTGGGACAAAGAGGGCTGTCCCCACTGCACCAGGCCTTGTTGGACCCAGAGAGGGGAGACTGTGCCTTTATCACATGATCATTGTTACCCTATACTCTGCGCTCTAAGGGAGGAACCAGAAATGGGTTTTCAGAGGAGCCCAGGAGGTGGTGTGTAAGAGATGCCCACCATATTTTTCCCACTGTGGATCCCTCTCTTCGGTTCTCTCCATTCTTGGACACTCTTCATGGACTTGAAGGATCCCACTGGACCATATTTTCTAAAGCCTCATGAAAGATGCAGGGAGCAAGCCTTTAGCCTGCAGCCTTAGACCAGCTCAGCAGGGCCATCAACTCTGGGTCAAAGTCTTGGTTTTTCTTCTGGCACATAGCTTCATTTCTTCTGGTGCTAATGTATAGACTTTTCGAAATACTACCCAAACTTTCATTTAGGCTTAGGATATGCTCTCATTCTAGGCAAGAAATTCAAACTGATTTTGCTTAGAGAAAAATAATAATAATTCCACAGGTCCTGGTGGCTAAGCTGGAAGACTGTTACTAGGGTCCCTACTTGGGGGTTTAGAGACAAAGCCCAAAGGAGTCACCATGTACTCTGCTGCCTAGCTGTGCCACTGAGCCATGCGCAGGGACACTCTTCAGGGCCCCTACGGGGAGGAAGGGTGGTCGGGCTAAATTGGGGCTTGGAATTCTCATGCTGGGTAGACCATCAAAACCTCTCCAAGAACTCCAGACAAAAAATATCAAAACCGAGAGAATTAGGCCACAGTAGAACTTAGAGAAAATCATATTTTTAAATGTATTTGTTATCAAAGAAGAAAAAAATAGAAAAAATGTGCTAAGGATCCAACTGAGAATCCAGAAAAAGGACATACCAAATAAACCTAAGGGAAAGACGATAATTTCTGTAAGACTACAGCAGAAATTAATACTTTGGGAAACAGCCCAACTGACAGATCCTGTGTGCTTTTAAATTACATAAAACTCCAGCAAAGATACAGAAGAAAAAGAAAAAATACACAATTTTAGAAATGAAGTAAAAAAAAAAAAAAAAACACACACACACACACACACGGCTACTGAGGTAACTGAAAAGCAGTAACTGCAGACAGATTATGCTAATGAATTTGAAAAGGATCACTTTCATGGAAAATACAAAGTAAACATTTAGTAACATTAGTTATGGTGAGTAGTGGGGTGATCAGAAAGCTGCAAAGACCCATCCCTCAAAAAAGAATGGAATTATTATTTAAGCTATACTAAATTATATCAAAGGATAAAGAAAAAAAGCTTTCACAGTCACTAATATATGAAGTTACTATTATTCTAATACTAACATCTGACAAACACTAAAGGAAAATTATAGGTCAAGCTGATTCATAAATATAGATGCAAAACTCCTATGTTAATAAATCAAATCAAACAGCATGTTAAAAAAAAAAGCTCATTACCAAGGATAGTATATTCAAAGAATGCAAAAATAATTAAATAGAAAAAGTACTATTTGATCTTCGAACCATGCTAAACAGACGTGACAAAATCAAACATCCACTACTAATACGTAAAAAATTTCTTAATACAATGTAATGAGACCATTTCTTCAGCATGATATAGAAGAATTCAAACCAACAACCAGAAGACCTCAAACAATCAGCAATACCACACTTAACGGGTAAAACACTAGAGTCATTCACATCAAAGCGGAAAGAAAAAATACTAAGGAAAAAGATGTCCTCTACCCAGTACATATTTGGCAAATGAATTCAACATGCAAAGACGGTCCCAGGAGGGAGGCAAGAGTCTACAGACACAAGCATCAGCTCTGAAGTCAGATATCCTTGGCTTGGATTCCAGCTTCATCCCTTGTGAAACATCACCCTCCGGTCAAGCTCCTGGCCTGAATCTCAGTTTCCTTTCTGAAAGGTGGGGCTACTACCACCTGCCTCGAAGCTGTCCTGAAAACTAAGAGAGAACTATGAAAACTTTGTCTCCGTGTGCCTGCCCCGCACATGGTAAATGCTCAATAAATGACTGCCAGTTATCATGTAGATGAAAGTGTGCTACAATATGGCGTGACTCCATTTCTACAAACAACACTAAACAGGTATGTAGTACACAGAGAATAAAGTCTGGAGGGATATTCCGGTTAGCAATAACTATTAACTCATGCCTATAATCCTCACACCTGTAATCTTAACACTTTGGGAGGCCAAGGTGGGGTGGATCCCTTGAGCTTAGGAGCTTGAGAACAGCCTGGGCAACATGGTAAAACCCCACCTCTACAAAAAATATAAAAATTAGCTGAGCATGGTGGCATGTGCCCGTAGTCCTAGCTACTCAGGAGGCTGAGGCAGGAGGATGGCTTGAACCTGGGAAGCAGAGGCTGCAGTAAGCCGAGATAGAGCCACTGCACTCCAGCCTGGGCGGCAGGCTGTCTCACAAAAAAAACACAAAAAAATGACTAACTGGACTGAGAAATTATGGGCAAATTCCTCCCTTTCGATCCTTTCTATTTTCTTTTATTTTCCTGTTGCTAGAGATGGGGGTCTCGCTATGTTGCCCAGGCTTATCTTGAACTCCTGGCCTCAAGTGATCCTCCCCACTCTGGCCTCCCAAAGTGCTGGGATTATGGCATGAGCCACACACCCAGCCCTATTTCTATTTTCTAATTTTTCAAAAGAATATTTATTACTTACATGATCAAAAAAGAGAATAAGAGGCAAAAAAAAAAAAAAAAAAAAAAGATAAGATTTTTGGATTCACCTAAGATAGGGGACTGGGACACCTAAAGCCCAAGTGGCAAAGAAACTAAAGGTGATAAGGGAGAGAGTGACACCAGGGAGGGGCTGGAAGGGTCCCCTACCCTTCCCTGCACTCTATCACAGGAGGAACCCACTCAGTTTCAGGAAAGCTCACATAGGTGTGAAAAGTATTTAAAGGTATTCCCAGTGCAGGCCAAGCTGAAGCTCTCCAGGCCCAAAGCCAGCATGCAGTACTGTACTATGGCCTGGCCCGATCTTTGTCCAAATGCTGTAGAAATTCTGGGCAATGGAAACAGAGTGAGGGTACTTATTTCTTGAGCCAGGTGCTGATTACACAGGCATTTACTTGTGAAAATTCACCAAACTGTACACAGTATGTGCCTTCTATGTGTATGCTATACTTCAATTTTAAAAGTTTTTAAAAATTAAAAACTAAGGAGAAAATTCAGTTTCTATCATTTGCTGTAGTTTCCCACTTAAGTTCTGGTTTTAATAACTATGAACTCATGGAACAGTCTCATGAAACATGAAACATAACACTAAATCCCGTATTTTGTCTGACATGTCTGTCTTCACTTTTGCAGACTCTGTATTGATTACCATTAAAATTATCAATGAATGAGAAAAAGTTTCTAGGGCAATCCAGGGGTATGGGAGAGGGAGGGACACCCAAACTGGATATGGCAGCTGCTCTCAACTCTGACTGCACATTCAGATTACCTGGGGAGCTTTGAAAAATGCTGGAGCCCAGGTTCCACTCCACACCAGTAACAGCAGGCTCTCGGGTGCTGAGGCCCAGGAATTGATAGTCTCTTTTCTGAAATCTCCTCAGATGATTCTAATAGGCAGTTGGTGTTGGGAACTACCAAACTCGTTGAACAAGAGGGACCGGACCCTGGAAACACTCTTGGCAAGTTGAAGCATGGCCCTGTCTGTCCTGGTGGTGGCCGTGGGGGTGGGAGCATTTAGGTGAGGTAAGCTTAGGGATGAAGTGCCCTGGCATCCACCCAGGTCCTCCTCCACATCCGGCTTCCCCCAGACCTCTGGCAACGATCCAGCAGGGAGCAACGCTCCCCACATGGAGGCAGCAGTATCTGGAAGGTGACGGGGAGGGGCTTCCCAGGCTTCCCAGGGTGGACACGGAGTCCCGGCTTCTGGCTCCTAGCCAGGGTGTTCAGACTGCTTTGGCCCACTTGCCAGTACAGCCCTAAGACACACGCCACTCCAACCACACAACCCCAGAGCTCAGCCCTAACTACTACCCAGGGTCCAAATGACGCCTCTGGGAACCCACAGCTGGAAAACAGGAAACCAAGGAGAAATAACAGTGGGAGGAAGGGCCACAGGGCAGAGGTCGCCGTACAGCTCAACCATCAGGTAGGACCTGGCTCAGAGACCAATGGCAGGGCTAGTGAGGAGGAGGATGCCAGAAGGCCCACCTGCCCAGAGCTTCCAGCCCTCATACCTGAAGCTCTATGCCACCCTTGTCTTGAGCCCATTCTACCTAACTGTGCAGCAGGAACCCATGGGTTTGACTCTAGCAGACAGCTATCCTGGCTGGGCAGCCCCTTGGCATCTTACACGTTACCTGGATGATTGACACAGAGCCCTGGGCCCATGCTTCATAAAGCATGTCCTTGGAGGCTCTCTCTGCTCAGTCTAGGTTTTAGAGCTGAGATCAAAGCACAAGGGGAGGACCAGGGATGGACTGAAGCCATGAAGAGTGTCCTAGGTTGGAGAGGACAGCAGCAGAAAGAGATCCACAGTGCCAGGAAAAAAATGGTGGCTGTCTCTTGGGCACCACCTCCAGGGCTCCCCTGAAAACCCATTTCTGTATTCCTCCCCTAGAACTCAGAGCGTAAGGCAACAATGATCCATGTGGTGAAGGCACAGTCTCCTCTCTCTGGGTCCAGCAGGGCCTGATGCAGTAGGGACCTGTGCCCCAGCCTGAACCTGTTCAAGCCACCAGAGGAATGCTTGGCCAAGCGTCATACTCAAGGGAGAAGATGCGGCAGAGAAAGTTGGTCTGGGGACCCAGATAGTGCTCTCAGTCCAGAACCCCTTCAAGGGCCTCTCTCTGCCTCCTATAGGAGTTACCAGCCTCCCTTAGCTCTTCCCCATCTGCAGAGTAGCCAGCAGGAGTCAGAGATGCAGCCTCTCTGAGGTACAGGAAGGTGGACTGGCAGGAAACGGCTCCTTCTGTAAATTCCATCTGCTTAGTAGGGCTAGGAACCAAGGCCTGCAGGCTAGAAAAACACTCCTACGGACAAGGATTTTGGGAGAGGCAGTGGATGCTGCAGAGGAGGCAAAGAGGACAACTCACTCAGCAGGGCTCACAGCACAGGAGCTCAGTGTCAGGGACAAGTTGCAAACCCTTTCAATGCCTTTGTTTCCTTTGCAAAGCCCATGAGGTTAGGATTACAGTGTGTGGGGGGGGGGAAATGCCTGGAGGCAGGGTTGAGAAATCCAATTACTTAAGCACCAAGGGCGTAAGAGTTCCAGGCCACAGAGGTAACCAGGATTTCTTTAGACCCTAATCTTCCTATCCTTGGAATGTTTGCCTCTTAAGGAATATTTCTGTGGCAAGTACTGTTACCTCCCCCTACCCCTCCCTTCGCACTCTCCTCTAGCTAAGGCAGTCAGGGTAGAAGAAAGTTAGTATTTTTACTTTTTTTGTCTAATCTTTAGCATCTCAAATAAAAAGGTCATAGATCCTCAGCAAGAGAAAAGTACAGGGAAGGCCAAGAAAAGTACAGGCCAAACTCATGCTGTCAGAAATATTGAGATGTCTGTGTTTGTAGAAATCAGGGCAGATTTTGCGATCAACCCCCAGAGGAAAAAGCGTATACCTCTAAGTTATTAAGAGCCACCACATGGAAAAAGCTCAAAATTCAAGGTGGCCTGCCTGTGGCAATGGCACTTTAGTCTCCTGCATGTTCAAGTCCACACTAGCAGCCACAGGAGACTTGGCCTCCTCTTCAACTGTTCTCTTCCTCCAAGGCATGCAGTTCACACACACACAGTCCTGCCCTTTCAGGGGCTCCAAGGGCTCTGACGGGCCTCCATCAGGTTCCCAGACTTGCAGAAGTGAAAGAGAAGGCAGGAGGCATCCTTTTCTACAGAAGCTGAGATGCAAGTAAATCTTTTGGGGAACTCAAGAGAATTTCTGGGACAAAAAGATCTCTACTCTTTCAAGCGGAGGCTTTGTCTATAAGATGAGGGTATAGAAGAGTGAAAAAGTCATGTCCAGAAAGGGTGAAGAGGCATCAAAACAGAGACCCTCAGCTGTCCCAGAAAAAAGTTCAAAACCAGTGCTATTCAGGATATGGCCCATCAACTGCTTAACACCAATCCACCGCCACATACACACAAGAACCAAGAGGAAGCCTTTAGGAACCATTAGAGCAATTTAAAGCCACCATGACATCCAAGGGCATGATCACTAGGGTCGTCTTACTTTGGATGGTGCTGGGCCACACAGGCAGCGAGCTGCAAACTCGCTGTACAAAGTGGGACCATGTTTGGTTTTGTTATCTTTTGGGAACACTGCAAAAACAAACCAAACCACAAAAACTGGTCCTTCCCCAGATTTAGTCTGAGAAAGAATTAACTTTGGAAGGCAACCCCCTCACTTTATACAGAAAGCTGAAGTCCAAAGACAATGAGTGACCTCCCCATGGCTAATGACAGAACTCAAGAGTAGGAGTAGAAAACAGGGAGGAAGGAAACTAACAATTGCACTTCTCACCCTCCTCCTCTCAGCCAGTGGGTCTCACTGAAGCCCCCTGAAGCAGTAAGGGCTGCAGGATCCACACTCTTAATGAGTCCAAGGCAATTTCAGGTTCATGGTAGATTGCTCAGGCACAGTATTTCCATCCAGCTTTCTGACTCTCAAACCCAACGCATCTAACGCCAACACGTGCCTTTCAAAACTAAGCTCCCTTCCCAGCTAGTCCATTTCTGACCCCACTGCCCTCCTCTGTCATTGCTAGATCCAGGAAACACTGACTTATTGAAAACAAACTTGGCATGTTGATTCTTCCTTCAAAGTCCCTTGAGGTTCTCTGAGCCAGAGAGAAAGCAAATGTAAAGTGCTGGGTGCATCTGGGGTGAGGATTCTGTCTGCCATGTGCGAGTTCACAGCCCCAAACACAATGTTGAAGTCAAAAGCATTCAATATATAAAACACAAAAGCTGCCACTGCTAGCTTTCCCACTCAAGAGTTATAATTTTAGGTATTAATAGTTTAGTCAATGTCTTTTACTTCCAATAGTTTCATGAGAATCAAATAACAATGATTTATCTTATTTTTCAGGACCTAATGTTGTACCTAGAACATGATAAACGCTTAGTGGATGCTGAAAGACAAAGGGAAGAAGAAAGGGGGAGAAACTAGACAGGGATGGGGGTCACAGTCCTAGATAGTACAATAATCTACAGATTTTAATCATTCAAGCTTTCCTTGCCTCCTATTTGCCTAAAAGCTTCCTAATCTAGCTCCTTCTCCAAAGCTGTGGAGAGGCTGAGAACAAGGGGGAGTCCTCAGCTAACTGCCAGATGCCCGGGTGTGAGAGGAAATGAGGCTGAAAGCCCAAGAGGTCAAGGGTAGGAAAGAGACGACTTAAGAGGATTGGGAGACCCAAAAGCTGAGCCAAACTATAGCCCCTCCCATACTCCCTGCCCCCACCCCCATCTAGCCAAACCATTTGCTGCAGCCTCCAGGGCATGGGAGGGGACTTGGCAAGACCACAAAGCCCAGTTCTAGCAGAAACCTCCATCTGCAGCTGGAGGGAGCCCAGTGCCCAGGCCCCTCCACACCAGGCCCAGCTAACGGGCTGCAGTCATCCTCATAGTGGTCCCTGAGTGCAGCTCCAGGGCCCCTGCACCACTTTGGACAGAAGGGCTCTCCCGTCAGTTCACTCATGTGTATATCTTGCAAGACTCTCTCCCTCTCCCATGACATTCAAAAAGGGTGAGCGTCACCAAGGAGATATAGCTAAGCTTTAGACTCCAACTCCAGCTCTTATCATAGATGGAGAAAGCCCCCTCTTTCTCTCCATCCTCAAACTCAACTCTGAAAATCTCTTGCTTAGTTCCTTCGCTGCTCTAGCTTGACATGCTCACCTGCTTCCACATCTCCCCAAGCTGGCTGCTGATTGTAAACATACCCAAGAGAGAAGGGGTGGGAAACAGGAAGGGAGGAGCAAGCAAGAAACAACTAGTGGGAAGGACCAACAGTGTATAGAAAGTTGAGGATCACAGATCCTTGACAACAGGTCATTTTTTGCAGTGGTCAAAAGGAGAGACAGAAGGCAGAGATCCTGGGCACAAGCCCAAAATAGTTTCCAGACATCCTCAGCCAGTCAAGGGTTCCCATGGGGCAGAGTGTGGGAGCCGCGTGGGAGCCTTGAAAACAGGGTAGCCCGGTGTTCTCGGCACTGGGCACTCACTCCTCTCCAGGCTGCCAGGGAGGAGGTGGCAGCAACAGTGTCTGCTATAGCACGTTCCTTGGGATATCATGGGTGGACATGTAATACACCAAACAATAAAACATCAACTTGCATTTATCAAGCTTAACTCTGTGCCTATGCTAGGCACTACGTAGACTGATACATACATCATAGATATTCTTGAAACCCTGGCAGGACTCAGCGCACAGTATATGTGTCTATTCCCACTGGCTGCTAGATACCATTCTCCCATGGGACCTCCTCAACCAGCACCCATCTCATGGGAACACAGGTGGTGACACCCCCCTTTGTCTTGTGTTCCCAAGTCTTGGTCTGATCTCATACCAGTCCAAAACAAGCTCACACATCAAACATATCCTTCTTACATCACAACCTGATAATGGAAGAGCCTCTGGCAAAACTGCCTCTCCCTGGGTATGCGGGACGCTGTAGCCAACTGGCCACCTAAGGAAACTCTATGAGGGGAGGTGGCACTAGGGACAGAAGACTTAGAAGTGAGTGTTTGCTGGCAGTGCCCGAGCCACATATTGTTTCTCAGACAGACAACTGAACAATAAAAACAAGCATAGATACAATCTCAGAGTTTTAAAAACTCAGCCGGTTCAGGCCCTACTCTGAAAAGGGGGAAGAGGGAAGACTTGTTAGGAGGGCTTCCTCTGGATTTTCAAGTAGTCCTTGCCACACGGCCACAACACTAAGGGCTGGGGTATTAGGCTGGGAGCCTCCAGCAGGACTGCGGAAAACCAGCCACCATCTGGAGCCAGCTGAATGCAGGCAGGGAGACACAGAGAACACACTTGGAAAGAGCTGAGGAGAAGCGGGTCTGCCAGGGAGCCATCACTACAGTGGGAGGGGGTGCTTTTGGGAGTAAACAAACCTGCCAGCCCGTCCTTTTTCCCAGCACAGAGGGAAGCTCTAGGCTGACAAGGCTGGAGATACAGAGGAGGGAGGGGGCTGCCCCCTCCCTGAGTCCATCTGTCCTCATCCCCTTGGCCTGCTTTCCCCAGGCTGGGAGAGAGAGCAGGTCTGTTCCATGATCTGTGCCCACACCCCTGCAACAGCACATGAGGTGATTACAACTCCTCCAGCCAGCAGTAGGAGGCCAGGGGAGGAAGCGGAGGTGGAACCTGGAGGTTCTGCTCCAGAGAAGAGCGTGGAAGAGTATGTAGTGAGAGCCAGCATGAGGTGAGCTCAGCTCTCTCCTCCCTACTCACAGTATCAGCTGTACCAATTGCCCTCTGTTGCCTTCGAGTCTCCCACCGCCTCATCCCAGGTGATCACCCACTACTCCCAGTCTCAACAAAACACACCCACTCGACAGGGGAGCCAATGCCACCTGGCTCCTCCTTCCCAGGAGCTGCTCCAGAAGCAAAATTCACACCCTTCCCCAGGCACTTCCTTGCCTCAAGTTCCTTGGGACAAATCCAGGGAACTATCCAGGCCTCCTGATCCACCCTGCAGCCTTGTCCAGAAGCCCCTATCTCCCACGTGGGAAGCAGAGCCCCTATCTCCCACGTGGGAAGAAGAGTCCCTCCCTGCCAGCATCCCTATCCAGTCAGTGAGGTGGCAGGATGCCGCTTCCAGCACCTCCACGGAGCTTCCCACAGCTTTCCCAGGAGGCGGGAGGAGAATTTCCAGGGAGGAGACTAAGAGCATCTGGGGACACTAGCAGCTCACCCACCTGCTACCCAAGCAACCAAGATCCCCAGCTCCCCGAAGACTCCTGTGGTTGAGGGGGCAGTGGGCTGAGGCAGGGCAGAAATGGGCTTCCTCTCTGCTAGGAAGTCCCATAAGCCCTGCCCCTGCCCACCTGTCCCCACACTCCTTCCCAGCCTCTCCCTTCTTGGACTTGAGAGGCAGCTACGCGGAGCCCTTTCCAATCTGTTTTCTCTGCCCTGGGCCAGCAGAGGATACTGCTGAGTAATCCCAAACTCACAGTGGCTCCTCAGCCCTGAAAAAGGGGACAAGCTCAAGGAAACCTACTGATCTGGTCCATGCCAATCTGGGAGGAATATCTGGGAGGTTTCCTAGCAATGGCTGATACTCCACTGGACTCTCCCCTCCCCTGCCCCAAATACCCAAGCTTCCCCCCTCCCTGCGCCCCAGACAACCACAAGGGGAAGTTCAGTGCCCCCTTCTCGGCTTCCCACGCACCTGGGAACACTCTCTTCCCAGTCCCCTAGACACCAAGCCACACAGAGTAACAGCAGACGCCCGACGGATTCCCAGTCATGATGTTGCATCAGCCCCCACCCTACCCAAAATATCCTCACCCCCACCACCTCCTCTCCTCTCCAGTCATCTCCATGGTGACAGCAGCATGACTAATGACACCCTATCAGCTTCAGACTCAGGAGCGCATTTCTCCCTCCCCCTTACGCCCCCCCCCCCCCCCCCCCCCCGGGATTTCTGCAGATTGGATGCAAACCAACAGTGCCAGGGACATTCTCGAGAGATTTCCAGAGGCAGGGGTGGGGAGTGGGTTGCATGTCTTAAAAAAACAAAACAGTTCAACAAACCAAACCCCAAACCCCAACTGCACCCAAAACCATCCAGCTGAGAAAGCAAAAAGAATCCAAACAAAACCCACACAGGCCTGAGAATTCATTGGCCGCCCACACCCCCGCCGCCCCTCCCCCTCAGCTGCTGCTACACACACAGTGGGAGATTAAGGGATCACCAGAGGAGACCCTTTATTTTTATCCAATCCGGTCAAACACTTCACCGCCACCACACACACGCGCACACACACGCACGCACACACACAAGGTACCTTGACAGCCGCTCCTTGTCCCCACGGCCCGGCTCCTTCACCAGCCTTTATTTCCACCTGCAAAAGAAGCCAGAGGGACGTGTGAGCCAGGCGAGTACTGGGAAGGTAGCAAAGTCCTCCTGCTACAGCCCCCAGCCTCGCCGGAGGGGAAGGAGGTGAGCGGGAGGGGAGGCAGCCGGGGCAAGAAAGGCTATCGGGGACCATCTTCCTGCCTCCAGCTGCCGCCCAGATCACGGCAGACGGACTCCCTCACCTTCCAGTGTGTTTTTGTTTTCATTTCTCCTCTGAGAAGCCCCCCAAGATCTGGGAGGCCGCCGCCCCCCCCCGACCTCCCGCCCGCGTCCGCCCGGCTGTCCCCGGCCCCGCGCGCTCTACCTCGGCCGGCCTCCTCTGGTGCATCGGCCGGCGGGCCTCCCATTATCCCCGCCGGAGGGAGCGCACGGAGGGAGGCACTGCAGAGGAGGCGGCGGCCAGCTGCCGGCTGCGCTCCCCTCCCCGCCGCGGGGCTGGTGTGCGAGGGGGGCGGCGCGCTCGCCAGCCAATCCCCGCGGCCGGCCCTGCCCCCGCCCGGTGGACCTGCCCAGCCAGGAGGCGGGGGCGCCACCGAGGGTGCTGCTGAGCCGCGCTGGCAGCTTCCCAGGCCCGCCGCGCCGCTCCCCGGCAAGCTGGGGCATCCCAGGGCACCCCCGGCCTCCTCCCGCGGGGACCCCGAAGGTAATACCCAGAAGGCGTCCTCTGCGCCTCCAGGGTCAGAGATGACAGACTGCGCCTCCGGGCGGGGCAGAGCGGAGCGCAGCGGAGCAGACGCTGGGGGGATTCCCGCTCCGCCACTCTCTAACCCCAGCAACATCCTGGCAGCAGCTAGGACAGCACCAAAGCCTGTGACAAGGGCGTGAGGTGCAACAGCTCCTTCATCCTCAAAGAAGAAAAACCTAGGCAGCACGAACCTTTACTCCATTCTGCAGATGAGGAGATACAATAAGTGAAACAACTTACCCAAGGTGACGACGCAGCTAGGAAACAGCAGAGCCAGGACTCCGAGCCAGGTCTGTCGGCTCTGAAGACCATACTCTTAACAGCTATGCAGCTCTCCTCCTCCCTGCTCCAGCGCCCACCTCAGAAAACAGGCTCCTCGGAGCCCAAACCTCCTGTGTCAACCCTGCCTTCCTCCACACGCACAAACACCCACACCTCACTCTAGGATCACCCCCTACCCCCGCCAGAACATACCTACCCAAGACAGCCCCCCCCCACCACCCCACGATGAGTTCTCCACTCCTGGAGAGGCTACAGGAGGTACCCCCTAAGACCCCAAGGGCCCCCAGACCTCAGGGCTTCCCATCTCCAAGAAAGGCAGAGGAGGGGAGGTAGCCGAGACCCCAAGAGCTCTGCCCTTCCAGTTTCCAGACTCAGCCTTTGAAAGCTGCACCAGGAGGCTGAAAGTGGGGCCAGATGATAAGGGGAGAGGAGGGCCCTGCAATCTACTCCTGGATTTACTTCCTGGGCCACCGGGGGCTATTTGTTCTCTACCCCAATCCCTCCCTGTAGCTGAACACCCCCAAGCTTCTGCCTCCCAGGAAGGTGACTTCCACACTTTGGTAGCCACAAACTCCAGGCTCTACCACTACCTAGCTGGTTGTAACTTACCTCTCGTAGCCTCTCTTTGCTCATCTATAAAACTGAACTACAAATAGCAGCTACCACATCCAGTTTTGAGTATTCACTGCAAGTGAATCAATTTCCAGAAGAGCTCACTGGGTGCTCCTTCTCATTCTCACAGATGAATAAGCTGAGGTCAGGGGGAAGTGACTCACAGGATTCATTAGGATGTGCGACAGCCCCTGACCCAGTGATTCGCTCTCCTACCCACTCCACCACAGATGCTTGTTGTCCCCTCCCTGGGGGCTCAAAGTGGGTACTCAAAACAGGATAAGCTGCCTTTAGAGAGACAGCAAAGCTGGCCATCCAGTGAGGAGACTCCAGGAGGCATCAGGGCCCACGCCTGCCTCCCCCTGGGAACAAAGGGCAGCCCTCCTGGGCTCCTCCCAGGGTGGGGAGGAAGGCAGGTGGCAAAGCATGGCAAGAAACAGTGTCCTAAACATGGCTCAGGTCAAACAATGGGTTTCTGTGCCCCTCAACTTTGACAATGACCAGGCCAAGTGGGGTCCCTCCTTTAACATGGTCCCTAAAACCCCTGCCCTCCCACCCACCCCACAGTCTGCTGCTGGATAGGAGAGACAAACACTGCTTGGACAGTAACAATTAGCACAGTTGCTGCAGCGGCTGCCACAGTTTATCAAGCCCCTGCTACGTGCCAGGCCCTGTGCCAACCACATTGTCGGATCATCTTATTTGACTTACTCCACATACAACCTCACCTCTAACACGGCAATGGAAGGACTTCGCGATGTTAACTTACTCGCCTGTCAACACAGCTGGTGAGTGGTGGGCTGGAATTCAAATCTAGGTTCTTCTCTTTCCAATTCGCTAAGCTCTGTCTGTCTCTGCCAACTCCAGTGAGATACAAAGAAGACTGAGGTCACTTAAACCTGATCTCTTCCCTTTACGTCCTGGATCTAGTAATGTTTTCATGCCTCAGAGACTTCCCAGTGCTGCTCCTTCTGCCTGGATCCCTCTCCACCTCCCCGACCTGGCAAGCTAATATGGTACAAGGCTCAGTCCAAACACTGCCAGCTTCTCAGATCACCAAGCTCCCATGAGCATCATCCGCTCCTCCCGGGTCCTGACAGAGCAGTGTACTGCCTCATCCAGGGCACCAGTCACAGTGAGGCACCGTTATTTATTTATACGGCAGTCCTCCCCACGTGGGCGGGGGCCCTGTCTTCCCTACTTTCCTAGGCTCTGCACAGAACTGGAATGTGCTGAGCCAAGTTTCTGCACAAGGAGGGTGGAGAGGCAGGGGGCTGGGCCCTGAGATGTGGAGTCCCCTCTCCTGGTCGGCCTTCTCCCCGAGGTCTTCAAGGATCTGAGGGACACCTGCTGTCCTGGGAGTGCAGGACCTGCCAGAACTCAACTGTGATCTCCCAGACTTTCTCAATCAGCACCTATCTTCCTCAGCCGCCTGAAGGAGCCACAGAGCCAAGTTCCCACCCCAACTCCTGGCTCCACTCATCTCCCCATGGTAATTCAGCCCTACCCCAAACACATGTCCCACCCTGCCCTCCAGCAGCCCTTGGCTACACCAGAGGAGGAGCCCATAGTTCCCCAGGTGGTCCACCTGCTCCCAACCTCATCTCACCCTGGCCTCATTCCCTCTTCTGAGGTTCGTGGAATGCTGGGGGTTCAAGGGAGTCACAGAGGTGCATGCCAGACCACTCTGCCTCCAGCTGGTACGCTCTCCACTCCCCTCTTGATCCTCCTCCTATCTCTACCTGTCCCCTTTTCTAAACTTTGTACTTCACAGTGACCATTTGCAGATACTTGGAACCCCTCTGCATGGGGCCAAGGGCCTCTCCCCTCCCCACCTTCCATTACAACCCCCAGACCCTACTGTGCTCCCAGCAGGAAGAACGGGGCCACAGACCTCCCCAATGGAGAGATGAATGGATTCACTCACTTCCAGGACACATAAAATGCCCTAACACTGAGAACCTCAGGAACATGGATACCCACAGGCCGGATTCCACACAGATATTCAAAGACCAAGGAGCACAGACACAACCAGACACATTCTTGGGGACATTTGCAAGAAATCAACCAAGCACCAGCCCTATGTCAGGCCTCACACCTAGAACATGATATACTACATCTGTTTTTGTTTTTTGTTTGTTTTTTTTCAATAGAGATGGGGTTTTACCACGTTGGACAGGTTGGTCTCAAACTCCTGACCTCAAGCAATCCACCCGCCTCGGCCTCCCAAAGTGCTGGGATTACAGGTGTGAGCCACTGCGCTTGGCGATATACTGCATCTTATTTAACTCTCTAAACAAGCCAATGAGACAGGAAATATTTGTGCCCATTTTACAGATGAAGAATTGGAATACAGAGAGGCTAGGAATCTTCCCCAAGGTCACACAGCCAGAAAATGAATGGACAGGGTTCTTGCCACCCCATCACTTGCAGCAGCACAGCCAAGGCTGCTCTGTGTCGCTCTATGATTTTCATATCCACCTACCTCTTCTAGAGCTGGGAGAGGGTAGAGGGAGACAGGCTTCTCATCCTCCCTCACCATGGCTGTGTCCTGAATGAGGTCACTCTTCACAGGGCTTTAGTTCAAAGCTCAGTTTAAGCCCTGCTTCCTCCAGGAAACCTTCTCTGATTATACCAGTCTTCTGCCAACCGATAGCACTTCTAACATTTCTCATCTGACTCTTGGTACTGTTATTTGTCTCTCTGTGTGTCCTGTATCCCCAACCAGAATGACTGGAGTCGTGCCTCTCCAAAGCCTCTGCAGGGCTGTGCCTATATTCCACACACTGAAGGCACTTGGAATTGACTATGAGAGAAGTCTGTGACCTCCTTTTCTCTCCATCACACAAAGGATCCTGCCAAAAAAAACCCCAACACCCCCTCCACCTTCAGAGCCTATGTTTGAAGTCCCCGGTGTCCACGCATCAATTTCCACCCAAGTAATTGCCGCCCATCACACACACATCATCCCCTATATTTGAAACTCTTTGCGGTTGCCATGGGAACTGCCTTTGCCTTCATTCACTGATCAGGCCTCACAATTAGCTTTGGCAGCGGAAGTCTGTGTCAACGACAATCACAGGGGGGAGGAGGAGGCTGAGGAGGAGGAGCAGCAGCAGCAGCAACAGAAGAAGAAAAGATGCTCCTCTCCTTGGAGATGCGGCAGAACCAGACTGAACCAAGGCACCCAGCAACACTCAAAGGAAACAAGTCAGAGCCAGCCAACAACTCCATCGTCGTGCTTCTGTACCAACAAACAGCATGCATCCAGGACCTCCCAGGCTGACAGGTAGCAGCTGACACTCTGCCTACATCCTACATGCCCTTCAAGATGCCTGTGGAAAGATCTTATAGTCTGTGAACCCCGTCAGGGTCTCCTTGACCCAAATTCAACAGCCTTGGACCACCAAATGTTTCAGGACCTAAGCAAATAACAAGGTACTGTATGATGCTATTAAGAAGGTGGGACACGAATGCTAAGCTAGAAATCTGGGGACAACCCCAGCAGAAGACTTCCAAGAGAAATTAACACACTGTGTCTAACCTTTCACCTCTAGGATCCTCAGGCGGTACCCTGCAATCTGTCCTCATCCTTCTACACCCCTACTGCCAGCATCGAACAGCATCTCTACACACTGCAAGATCAGGGAGGTGCTTCTCCCTCCTGGAAGTCCTCCTCTTCCTTATCCTTCACATGTCACTATAGTCTCGAGACATGTTCCTTCTCTTCCAGGCTGGGCTCTACGGGTCTAAAGGTGACTAAGGCCAGTCTCTGCCCTCAAGGCATCCCTCCCTTTCAGCCCTGTCAGAATGCACTTTAATTATTTGTTTTCATGCTTGTCTTCCTCCCCAGACAGCAGGATCATTAAGGACAGACAGAGTTAATGTGCCTCCCTTTACCCACCGCTCAGACACAGTGTGGCGCCTGCCAAACAGCTAGTCCCAGGCGAGGTTTGCTGAATGGGGCCCGGAGGGCCACCTGCTTGTCTATAGTTCAAAGCAGATGATGTCCTGCCTCGGGAAACTGAAGCAGCACCAGAGAGAAGGACGGCCCACCGCCAGTACAAGGGACCTTGTAGATCCTGGGACCCAGGATACACCAGGAAAGTGTTTCTCTCTCCTTGTCCTCCTGGCACCAGCTCTTCTCCCACTGCACCTCACCCTATCCTGCAGCACGAACACAGTACAGACTGGACCCAGCCCTCACAGAAAGAGTCTGCCATCCTTCTCTCTTCTCGGGCTCCAGGATCATTCCCAGCGTTATTAAGGGAACTGGGGCACAGAGAGCTTACCTTAAAGGGCAGATCAGTCAACCAAATATTAAGACAGGAAAGAGCCCACTTATGTCCTCCCCACAAGAAAAACTCAGAAGTGGAGCAGACTCTAGTCTAGTACTTTGTTACTTCTTTGTAACCCAGCGTCTCCGTACTCCTTTCCTGAGACTTCCCCCACCCAGCAGCAATTAGGAGGGGCAGGCGGCATAGGGGGGACCCACAGTCTGGCCAATACCACCAAATAATTCCATCCAATGCAACTTCCCATCCATTCTGAGAATCTAGAATTGCTGCTCTAGCAGCAGTGAGAGGTGCCTTATTTTGTCCGTTAACACCCTCGTTAGGTGTGGTGGAGCTAGGACACAATGGAGCTAGGATTCGTACAAGTCACAGCCAGCAGTACAGAACAGCCATCAACAGTACCCCAGCTGCATGCTCGTGCTACCTGAAGCAAGCAGGCAGCAACCCCCACACCTGTGGCCACCTGAAGGCCAGCCAGTTATCCCACAATGGGCTGCCAACCTTATTTTTTACCCCTCCTTCAGTGGTTATTAAAATTCAGGTTATTGAGCCAGTCATGATGGCTCACGCCTATAATCCCAGCACTTTAGGAGACCGAGAAAGGCAGATCACCTGAGGTCAGGAGTTCAAGACCAGCCTGGCCAACATGGCAAAACCCTGTCTCTACTAAAAATACAAAAATTAGCCAGGTGTGGTGGTGCATGCCTGTAATCCCAGCTACTCGGCAGGCTAAGGCACGAGAATCGAGAATCACTTGAATCCAGGAGCACTTCAGCCTGGGTGACAGAGTGAGACTCTGTCTCAAAAAAAACCCTTAGGTTATTAGATTTCCTATGCAAATGACAGGAGACAAGGTCACCAATGGGTCTGTCCACCCTGGGTGTGGCAGCAGCCTCAGCCCTGAAGACATAGGCAGAGGCCCAAAACAACATGAAGGGCTCTCCCAGAAACAGCCAGCCAGGTTGCAGCAGGACTCAAGGAAGATGAAGGGGTCTCTTTCCTTTCCAATACCTCCTCTCTTCCTGAGCACTGTCCCCTCATTCCAAAAGGAAGCTGTAAAGAAGTGAAGGGGAATGGAATGGGAAATTAGTGACAATTCCTGAGACCCAGAAGCTAGTCTCCTGGCCCGCCCTGTCACCACACTGCCTTTTCCAGAACAAGAAAACCCATCACAGAGAGGACAACTCAGGCAGGACCCAGGAGATAAGTTTGGGGCTGGAAGTCAACATGAACACAGCTCAGTGGGGCTGCTGACCAAGACTGTAGGTGGGGAGGAATGATTTTCCCCACTAGGGATCCTCAGAGAGCCTCTGGGTGGAACGCAACACCTCTACCCATGTATCTGTGGTCTCCCATAGCAGACAAGTAAAGCACAGCCCCGCCTTCAAGGAGAAGCAGTGGGCTGTGCCGTTAGAACCCAGGAAGATACTATTCAGAGACCTCGCCACTTACCTTGGGGTAGGGGCTGGGATCCCAAACCCTGAGAGCTGCCAATGCAGAAGCTATTTCCCAACCTAGAACAAGCCCTTGGTGAGGTTTCAGCCACAACATAGGGTGACTCTGATGCTGGCTCCCAGCACTGTCCTACAGAACCTCCTGTGATGGCAGAAATGCTCTCTATCTGCACTGTCTAATACATGAGCTATAAACCGCTACCAGCTATAATAGACAGCTCAGGTTTTGGACCCGCTCCCCCGAGAAAACACAACCCTGCACATTCATACAACATTTGGCTGAAATTTCCAGAAAAATTCAGAGACCTTAACCCAACTGAGGTCTGAGATGAGGTCTAGGTCTAAGATTAAGTCTAAAAGTTGACCAAAATGCTGCCCGCCTAAGATTCCTGCCTCTTGCAATGTAGTTGTCTAAAAACATGAAAATAGGCCTGGCACTGTAGTTCATGCCTGTAAGCCCAACACTTTGGGAGGCGAAGGTGGGTGGATCGCTTGAGTTCAGGAATTCGAGAACAGCCTGGCCAATATGGCAAAACCCCAACTCTACTAAAAATACAAAAGTTAGCCAGGTGTGGTGGCATGTGCCCATAGTCCCAGCTACTTGGGAAGCTAAGGCAGGAGAATCACTTGCACCTGGGAGGTGGAGGTTGCAGTGAGCTGAGATCGTGCCACTGCACTCCAGCCTGGACAACACAGTGAGACTGTCAAAAAAATAAAAAATAAAAAAGTAAAGCGCGCACGCACACACACACACACACACAAATAGACCTGATAATATACTTCACGAAATCTTAGCAAGAGACTGCCAAATGTGAATCTCCCTTCCCTGCCTCACCCCAACCCAGAGGATATCCTCATAACTTTCCTGCTAGCCAGCACCCAGACTCGCGCAGGCACTAGTCACACAGGACCTCTCAGGGCTAGTTCCTCAGTGTTGGAATAGTAAAAAATGTTAGCCAATTCTTTAACCTGCGTTCAGTCTGTCTAATAACTTTCACCCACTAATAAAACTCCTGCATACTCCCTACAATGAGGGAACCAACTTCCTCTTCATACGAGCTTTGCCTGAACCTGTGTTCCTCTACTCATCAGCAGCTGAACAGCCCTGCTTCCTTCAACTGTCCTACATGTGACCACTCTGACAGATTTCAAGACTGACTGTCAATATTCTTTTCAGAGTTTCAGTTCTTTCTACCTGCTAAGAAGCCAGAGTTCATGCATTTCTTTTTTAAAAGAAGTATAGGCCTTTGCATTTGCCCTGATTAAATCCCACTGAGTCTTGCTGGTACTCACTGTACCTGACTGCCCCAACCTCCTTAGCCCCTTGTTCTATTATTCAGCGTAATAACTGCATCATCACTGCCACCCACCCACCCACAGATCTCACTCGCCTACTATCTCATCTTGTGAAAAGTGCACACATCCATTCTGCTCCATAAGCTTCCAGATCCTTCCATGAGACCCAAGATTTTATGAACACACCCCCTCCTCTGCACAACCACCACCATCTACTACTGTGTCAGGGAGCTCCAACCTCCTGAATCAGGCTGCTGAGCAGCAAACATCATGTGAGAGCCCTTTCCTGACTCTTCTCAGAACAAATACATGAGTTCTCTGATAATTCTGTAGATCAGTTTTATTGATAGGTTTTACTGATAACTCGAAACTAAAAGGAAACAAATGCCAGAAGAACAAGCAGAAACATGCAGTAAATCAAGAGGTTTTGTCTCCTTGGCTTAGAGGGTCAAGAAATGGGTTGGGTCATCCTCTTCATCCTTGCTAGCACTTGGAATTCTTTGCCTGTTCATCACAGCTTGTCACCTCACCCCCACCCCACCCCCATGTCTTTCTGGTCATAGAAACGCTGTAGACAGCTCCTCAAACTCTCATGGACACACAAAACACCTGGGGATCGGGCTAAAGTGCAGATTCTAATTCAGCAGTTCTGGGGTAGGGATGAACATTCTGCAGTTCTAACAAACTTACAATGCTGCTGATTCACTGAGCAGCACGGTGGAAGTGAGGGTGTGGACCAAGCAGATGTCCTAGGACTCAGGTGAGCAATTTGCCATAAAAGGGTACAGGTAGGTGTCCATCGTCTCTCATCTGGACCAGAGGGTTTCCATGCTAACTACATACCTGGGAACCACAGACCAGTTTGGTCCACTCTGGATCAATTAAATCAGAGTCCCTGAGGGGTGGGACCCAGACACCATGTTGTGTTTTATTAGGCTTCCCAGGTGATCCCAGTGTGGAACTCCTGATCTACATGGTTGATAGAAAGACTGAACAGGGCAGTTACATCAGTGTCCTCCCTTCAAGATGACTTTAAGTCAAAAACTGGACTTCTCATCTATCCAACAAACTGGCAAGAGATGCCATCATTTATTTATGGACTTCTAGATCTGTTGGTTCACCTCAGCTGCTTTGAAAAGAACCACAGGGACCCTCAAAGATTATCACTTGCCTTTCTAAAGTTTCACAAACCACCTTTTAAACAATCTGTTCTAGAACTGTCAAAAGCTGACATTAAGCTTACATGTTTATAATTGTCAAAATCTCTTTGAGAAATTGGACTTTCAGCCCATCTCTGGTCTTTTGGCCCTCTTTCAACCATCATAATTCCATAAAAACTGTGATTCACCAGGAGTTCAAGACCAGCCTGGGCAACATAGTGAGACCCTGTCTCTCTTAAAAAAAAAAAAAAAAAAAAAAAAAAAAAGATTGTGATTCTGCGAGCATTAATGCAGGTGTTCAAGGAGAAAGCGAATGACTCAGACTTGGGTAGGGGAGCTGGCTGGCTCTCTTTTCCCCAGGTTATATCTTCTGACACCACAGGGACCCAGTATCTGTCCACACTCTCCATCCCTAGAAAGTTGTAAGCCTAATTCTTCCTTCTCCTTCTTGCTGGAACTATATACAAGACATTATCATGGGCATTTTCCACCAGCCTTAGCACATTCTGGCCACTGGACCCCCTGATGCTCCTCTTAGGAGCTCATGCCGTACTGTAAACTCTGCTTCAGTGCCATGTCCCCATCTTCCACATAATGTGCTTGTCCTTTTACCCCCTCCCTCACTAGAAAACAGCCCATACAGCCACACAGATGGTTCAGTCCTTCCCTAGTCCCACCAACACCTTCCTCCTGAAGCTACCATTCATGACTGTTCTATCAGTGTTTCCTTTTTAACAAGCAAGCCTATCCCTCCAGCTAATTTTCTTTTAGAATCTGTGGCCATGGGGTTAAAAACTGCTTGCATTTGAAAAACAATATTCTAAAGACTATGGTAAACACTCCTGCCTGCCCAGCCTTCTCTCAGGCTTGACAAATGCTCAGATTGAGGTCCCTTTCTCTAAAGATTCTTGTCACTTCTACTTCTCCAGTCAATCCTCCCTTTGATGCTGGGACCAGCCTGAAAGCATTCCTCTCCATAGCCTCCATCTTCAGGAAGACAGAACTATCAGTAAGATGGGCAAGGATTCATCAGGTGTTCTGATATTGTTGAAAGATTCCAAATTCCAAGGTATCTTGTCTCAAATCTGGCAGAGATCTGTTTCAAGATCTAAGTCCACTTGGGCTGAGGGCTAGAAAGTATTCTCATAACATGTATCTTTCCATTTCTCTAATTTTCACCCATAATGTTCTCAGTCATGCTTCCAAACTCATGCACACATTTTACTGCGCTTTTTTCTTTTCTCTTCCTTTTTTTTTTTTGGTAAGGGGTTATTATTCTAACAGTTATTCACTTCCCTGACCCATGGGCAACTTTTCAGTCAAGCCCAGGACCATAGCGACTCCTTGGTGTCTAGCCTCCTCCTCCACATGGAGGCTACCAAACTCCTCCCTCCCTCCCTCTGCCTGGCTCTATGGTTCTGCCTCACGGTTCTTCTATGAACAAGTTGGGGGAATGCTTTGAGATAAATACGTAATTTGCATTTCGTCTGGAGTTGTATGCAAGCTGAAGTCCAGTGGCCCGACAATGGCCCACTGCAGCCTCAAATTCCCAGACTCAGGCGATTCTCCCACCTCAGTCTTTCCAGGAGCTAGGACTACAGGCACCTGCCACCATGCCTGGCTAATTTTTCTTTTTTTATTTTTTGTAGCAACGTGGTCTTGCTATGTTGTACAGGCTGGTCTCAAGTAATCCTCCTGCCTCAGCCTCCCAAAACTCTGGGATTACAAAAGTGAGCCACCATACCCAGCCTGTGCATTGCATCTTTACAGCTCAAAGACAAATTCACAGTTGTTTATGCATAAAGATTCATCCCTTTCTAGATGTTTAGGAATGTTTTGCCATCAAGCATTGATTACCTACTACTGTATGTGCCAGATATTATACACATTTTATCCCATTTAATCCTCATGACAGCCCTACAAAGAAGGGTTGCTCCCATCCTACAACTGAGAAAACAGACACAGAAGGGATGGAGCACTGGTCGCCCAAGACAGTAAGGGCACGGCACTTACTCTGGGTTCTGGGCCCTACCTTCTGTGCTTCCATACTCAGCAAACCCGACTTTTCTAATCAGTCATCTTCATCGTGCTACCAAGCCACCACTTAGATAGAAAGAATATGAAATCAAACAGCCTCCTCTAAATTATTCTTGGAACTAGGAAGGAAGATCACAGCGACTACCAACCCACCCCAGCCTCACATTAGGACCCAGAGAAGTAGTCACCTCCCCCCAGATCAGGAAGGCCCATCCTAAAGATTTTCATCACTTCTACTTCTCCAGTCAATTCTCCCTTTGATGCTGGGACCAGCCTGAAAGCATTTCTCTCCACAGCCTCCAACCTCAGCAAGATAGAGCTACCAGCATGATAGGCAAGGATTCATCAGGTGTTCTGATACTGTTAAAAGATTCCAAATTCCAAGGTACCTTGTCTCAAATCTGGCAGAGACCTGGCTAAAGTCCTAAAATGCTGAACTTCTTTTCTGAGGGATTCCCCTGCACCCTTCCTCCTCACCCCCAAAGCCCACTGAGAAAAAGAGTGAGGAGCAGGGAAAGAAGATGGAAAACCCAAGATAATCTCCTTACAGGATGATATAAAGCAGCTGTAGGCAGACAGTTCAAAGGAAGCCCCAAAGACAGCTAGGAGAGATGGAGACAGAAGGGAAGTACAGAGGAGTCGCCAGGGGAGCACAGCACTCTCACAGAGGAGGAAATGCCACGCAGCAGGGCGCAGGTAGATGGTCTGATGTCCGAGAGGCTCCTAGGATGCTACGTCCCGCCCCACCTGAACAGTCACCGCCAAAATAACCGGTGACATGTTCCCTCTGCCACACAGCTGCTAAGATCTAATGGTTATGGTCCCAGCAGTCCCCAGCATCTGTTAAATGCTAGGCTGGTCCTGGGGTCTCATCCACTCAGGCAGTCTCTCAGGCATGTCTCAGCTTTTCAATTATGCCAGAGATATGCCCACTAAATGCAGCATAGCCTGGACAGTGACTCCCTGGCGTTCAGCCTTCACAGACCGCCCCCCCCCAAAAAAAAAAAGTCACACAGGTACTGGTTACCATTTTGTATTTTACCAAGCAAAGACTTAAAAAAAAAAAGTCTATTTTTTCCTCACACCTTCACTTCACAAAGCACATTTTAAGAAAGCATATTTTAAACATCAAGAAGTAGAAAGGACCTATCCTTAGAAAAAGGTAGAAGGCTCTTTAATTCACAGAGAGCTAGCTTTATGAAAAAACTTATTCCACTGTCCCCTTTTGTTTCTCTAGAAACAGAAAACTCCACTGTGGGCCAGCACTGATCCACAGATCAGCATGTAGACCCTTTGTCCTTGGACACCCAAGACCATCCAGCCTCACCTTACCTGACCCTGGGGCTTAGAGGGGCAGTTGGCCATGGCAAGGTCCACAGGGAAGCAGACACCTCTCAGCAGGGTTGTCTCTAAGCCTGAGCCACCCCAGATCCATGATATCTTAACTAAGACCACCCGGCAGCCTGGGCTGACAGCTTACCCACAGGATGACAACGCCCTGGCCTCACTCCCAGCCCCTTTTACTCAGGTATGTTCTGTTGTTGCCAAAAGCAGCACTTCAACTCGGTTCACAAGAGCCACTGCTTCCAAGAACATCTAGCCCAGGAAGCTCAGCATCCTCACTCCTCCAGTTTGAGTATGGGAGGAACTGAGTGAGACAATGGGGGCTGGGGAAGAAAAGGAATGCTAGAAGGGCGCAAAGGAATCAAGCTTTACAAAGTAGACTCAGCAGCTCCTCCTTACACCAAAGCACCAGCTCTTATGTCCAGAAGTAAAGCCTCCCCAGCTTCATAGCATCCTGCTTTCAGTAGTGACCCACGGAGCACTGGGCCAGCAGGATGCTAACTCCCCACAACACCAGCAACAGAGAGGTCTCCCAGGCTGGGGCTGGTGGCTGCATATGTGATCCAGATGTCTGCTTTAACCAGAGACAGGGGAAACAGGGCCCCGAGTCTGCAGTCCCTGGGTCAGGACATACAGCTTCCACAGGGTGCAGACAAGACAAGGTGAGAAAGGGCAGAAATATCCAGCAACCCCACCTCCCCATCCCCTACACTTAAATCTTTCTTCCCGGCCACGGGACCACAGCCCCACCAGCTCGCCATGCAGCTCTGCACTGAGCAGTCAGGGAAACCCTGAGCAAGAGCTGCCAGCCCACTGCCAGCCTATCACAGCCACAGGGCCCCTAGTCCTCAGAAGCAAGCAGCTTCCAGCCCAGCCGGAAGGGTAAAGTAGGAAAAGACAGACCCAGAGAGGGGGACTGAGTTGTCTGGGCCCTTGGACAAATGAGTGGTAGAGCAAGGGGGAGCTCCAAGACAGCGCAGGCCTCTGTCTCTGTCCAGCGCCAGTTCCCCTGCCTGGAGCGACCTCAGCGGCTTCACTGCTCCTCTTAAGCTGCTCAACTTCACTCTGCCCTACTTCTGCCAACTCTCTGCTGTCGCGGCTGTCACCAAACCCAAGCCGGCAGACCGCCACTATGATGGAAGGGAAAGATGACCAATGTAAGGTCACTGTCTCTCCTTTTCTTCCCGCCCTGCCTGCTCTCATCCCAAATCCTCCTTTCCTCCTCTACCCTGCTACCCCCAAATAAAGGGAGTACACCTCCCTGGGGTTGACAGTGTCTCAAAAGCATGTTATCCATTCATGCAATTAGTATCTGAGTCCCTACTACCTGCCAAGGAACTGTGCCAGGTCCTGAGAACACAGAGATAAAGTTTTTGACTGCAAGAAGTACTAAAATAGGGGAACCCAAACCATCAGTTTCTCATTAGATTCCCAAACAGTTTCAACTGGCTCTCTGGCCATCTGAGAAAAACGATGAAAGAAGCATCCCACTCCATCAGGGCAGCATAAAACCACCCTGTCAACCCAAAACTTTCTCTCCGAATCCATCAGCCTCCATCCCTTATCTTACACCATCACTACCCAAGTCATTCAAGCATTAGCATGACCTTGAAATACATATGAGGCTTCAAGCAGCAGGACCAGAAACTTCTAGAGATAAAGGTAGACATCACCATCTCATATCAAATGCAAACATCAGAGATGAGGGTGCCAGCTCGGAGCTCCCTTCTTCCCCGTGACTCTCATACAAACTGTCAGCGCTGCAAAGGAGCCCAAACATGTCTGTTACACTCCTACTCAAAGTTGGACCAAGAGGATCAGAAATGGGAGAATGCGCTCAACTGGACAAGCCTTGCTTGAAAGCAAGACCCTCAGGATGACCGTGCCCTCGAGGAAGGGACAGGGTAGCCTAGCAAGGGCTGGCTTACCTCCTTGAGAAGCCCCACTTTTTTCTTCAGCACCTCACACTTTCGAAGTTTGCAGATCTGGTGCGTGCGGCGGTTGGTACAGCTAGTGCAAGCCCCACAGTTTTCCAGCCGCCGGCAGGGCTCACAAGTACCACACCGTTTCCGTTTCTTCCGCCCATCTCCACCCCCTCGGAGTTGGGACTCACTCCCAGCCATGGGGAGCCCAGGCCCCGGGAAGCCCCCTACCATCACCTGGCCCTGAGGGAAGTCATAAAGGCCTGGCAGGTCCGGCTGGACGGCCAGGGGCACCTGAAACTGACTCATGATGCTGCCAGAGATGGGGGCATAGGTGCAGGGGCAGAACCACAGTCCAGTTTCCTGCCACCTGCAAAGGCCACCAACAGGTCCTTCTCGCCTAGAACAGTCAAGAGTTTATAAGGATGAAGGCAAGTGGCTTCAGTCTCCCAGATGGATGCCTCTTCTCAACCCCTCTTCACCTCCTTTGCAGCAGTCTGATCGGGCTCCGTAGGGGGCCACTCTCCCACCTGCTGGGGCCCGGGATCTGGGGGAGGACACCAGCAGCAGTCCCCAGAAAAAGGATCATCTTGGCCCGGTGGGTTCTTCACCCTTACCCACCCTGGACCCAGGCATTAGGTGAGCAAGTGGGGGTGTGGTGGGGTCAGAGCTGAGTGAGCAGTTTCTCCCGGTATTTTTCCTCCAGGGTCTGGACGCTGGAGAAGGCAGCTGCCTGAAAAAGACAGAAAGGGGAAGCGCATCACTCGGGGCTCAGGGACAACTTTCACGTGTCACTTCTTCCTGCTTCTGGGAAAAGAGAAAATGGGGGAAGAGATGGGGTTGCTCAAATGAGGTCCTACCCAGAACCTCAGACAGGACGCACCCAGCACCCGCTACCTGTCTGAGGGAGGCGGCCTCGGGCCTCAGGGTTGCTGGGGGCCCTGGACAAAGTATTCAAGGGGGTGGCCAAGGTGAGATTTCTAAGAAAGTTGCTCTCTTCCCTACCCCCACGGGCGAGTGAGTTTCACCCAAATTCCCCCACACACCCTGGCTGGAGGCCGCCCGGCCCTCCAACACGGAGCTGAGCTTTCAAAATAAAGTTTGTTGAG